>NW_026047111.1:0-5000 GCF_023864275.1 Schistocerca cancellata
GGTTAGGTTAGGTTAGGTTAGGTTAGGTTAGGTTAGGTTAGGTTAGGTTAGGTTAGGTTAGGTTAGGTTAGGTTAGGTTAGGTTAGGTTAGGTTAGGTTAGGTTAGGTTAGGTTAGGTTAGGTTAGGTTAGGTTAGGTTAGGTTAGGTTAGGTTAGGTTAGGTTAGGTTAGGTTAGGTTAGGTTAGGTTAGGTTAGGTTAGGTTAGGTTAGGTTAGGTTAGGTTAGGTTAGGTTAGGTTAGGTTAGGTTAGGTTAGGTTAGGTTAGGTTAGGTTAGGTTAGGTTAGGTTAGGTTAGGTTAGGTTAGGTTAGGTTAGGTTAGGTTAGGTTAGGTTAGGTTAGGTTAGGTTAGGTTAGGTTAGGTTAGGTTAGGTTAGGTTAGGTTAGGTTAGGTTAGGTTAGGTTAGGTTAGGTTAGGTTAGGTTAGGTTAGGTTAGGTTAGGTTAGGTTAGGTTAGGTTAGGTTAGGTTAGGTTAGGTTAGGTTAGGTTAGGTTAGGTTAGGTTAGGTTAGGTTAGGTTAGGTTAGGTTAGGTTAGGTTAGGTTAGGTTAGGTTAGGTTAGGTTAGGTTAGGTTAGGTTAGGTTAGGTTAGGTTAGGTTAGGTTAGGTTAGGTTAGGTTAGGTTAGGTTAGGTTAGGTTAGGTTAGGTTAGGTTAGGTTAGGTTAGGTTAGGTTAGGTTAGGTTAGGTTAGGTTAGGTTAGGTTAGGTTAGGTTAGGTTAGGTTAGGTTAGGTTAGGTTAGGTTAGGTTAGGTTAGGTTAGGTTAGGTTAGGTTAGGTTAGGTTAGGTTAGGTTAGGTTAGGTTAGGTTAGGTTAGGTTAGGTTAGGTTAGGTTAGGTTAGGTTAGGTTAGGTTAGGTTAGGTTAGGTTAGGTTAGGTTAGGTTAGGTTAGGTTAGGTTAGGTTAGGTTAGGTTAGGTTAGGTTAGGTTAGGTTAGGTTAGGTTAGGTTAGGTTAGGTTAGGTTAGGTTAGGTTAGGTTAGGTTAGGTTAGGTTAGGTTAGGTTAGGTTAGGTTAGGTTAGGTTAGGTTAGGTTAGGTTAGGTTAGGTTAGGTTAGGTTAGGTTAGGTTAGGTTAGGTTAGGTTAGGTTAGGTTAGGTTAGGTTAGGTTAGGTTAGGTTAGGTTAGGTTAGGTTAGGTTAGGTTAGGTTAGGTTAGGTTAGGTTAGGTTAGGTTAGGTTAGGTTAGGTTAGGTTAGGTTAGGTTAGGTTAGAGGTTAGGTTAGGTTAGGTTAGGTTGGTTAGGTTAGGTTAGGTTAGGTTAGGTTAGGTTAGGTTAGGTTAGGTTAGGTTAGGTTAGGTTAGGTTAGGTTAGGTTAGGTTAGGTTAGGTTAGGTTAGGTTAGGTTAGGTTAGGTTAGGTTAGGTTAGGTTAGGTTAGGTTAGGTTAGGTTAGGTTAGGTTAGGTTAGGTTAGGTTAGGTTAGGTTAGGTTAGGTTAGGTTAGGTTAGGTTAGGTTAGGTTAGGTTAGGTTAGGTTAGGTTAGGTTAGGTTAGGTTAGGTTAGGTTAGGTTAGGTTAGGTTAGGTTAGGTTAGGTTAGGTTAGGTTAGGTTAGGTTAGGTTAGGTTAGGTTAGGTTAGGTTAGGTTAGGTTAGGTTAGGTTAGGTTAGGTTAGGTTAGGTTAGGTTAGGTTAGGTTAGGTTAGGTTAGGTTAGGTTAGGTTAGGTTAGGTTAGGTTAGGTTAGGTTAGGTTAGGTTAGGTTAGGTTAGGTTAGGTTAGGTTAGGTTAGGTTAGGTTAGGTTAGGTTAGGTTAGGTTAGGTTAGGTTAGGTTAGGTTAGGTTAGGTTAGGTTAGGTTAGGTTAGGTTAGGTTAGGTTAGGTTAGGTTAGGTTAGGTTAGGTTAGGTTAGGTTAGGTTAGGTTAGGTTAGGTTAGGTTAGGTTAGGTTAGGTTAGGTTAGGTTAGGTTAGGTTAGGTTAGGTTAGGTTAGGTTAGGTTAGGTTAGGTTAGGTTAGGTTAGGTTAGGTTAGGTTAGGTTAGGTTAGGTTAGGTTAGGTTAGGTTAGGTTAGGTTAGGTTAGGTTAGGTTAGGTTAGGTTAGGTTAGGTTAGGTTAGGTTAGGTTAGGTTAGGTTAGGTTAGGTTAGGTTAGGTTAGGTTAGGTTAGGTTAGGTTAGGTTAGGTTAGGTTAGGTTAGGTTAGGTTAGGTTAGGTTAGGTTAGGTTAGGTTAGGTTAGGTTAGGTTAGGTTAGGTTAGGTTAGGTTAGGTTAGGTTAGGTTAGGTTAGGTTAGGTTAGGTTAGGTTAGGTTAGGTTAGGTTAGGTTAGGTTAGGTTAGGTTAGGTTAGGTTAGGTTAGGTTAGGTTAGGTTAGGTTAGGTTAGGTTAGGTTAGGTTAGGTTAGGTTAGGTTAGGTTAGGTTAGGTTAGGTTAGGTTAGGTTAGGTTAGGTTAGGTTAGGTTAGGTTAGGTTAGGTTAGGTTAGGTTAGGTTAGGTTAGGTTAGGTTAGGTTAGGTTAGGTTAGGTTAGGTTAGGTTAGGTTAGGTTAGGTTAGGTTAGGTTAGGTTAGGTTAGGTTAGGTTAGGTTAGGTTAGGTTAGGTTAGGTTAGGTTAGGTTAGGTTAGGTTAGGTTAGGTTAGGTTAGGTTAGGTTAGGTTAGGTTAGGTTAGGTTAGGTTAGGTTAGGTTAGGTTAGGTTAGGTTAGGTTAGGTTAGGTTAGGTTAGGTTAGGTTAGGTTAGGTTAGGTTAGGTTAGGTTAGGTTAGGTTAGGTTAGGTTAGGTTAGGTTAGGTTAGGTTAGGTTAGGTTAGGTTAGGTTAGGTTAGGTTAGGTTAGGTTAGGTTAGGTTAGGTTAGGTTAGGTTAGGTTAGGTTAGGTTAGGTTAGGTTAGGTTAGGTTAGGTTAGGTTAGGTTAGGTTAGGTTAGGTTAGGTTAGGTTAGGTTAGGTTAGGTTAGGT
Organism: Schistocerca cancellata; assembly: GCF_023864275.1. Classification (NCBI taxonomy): domain Eukaryota; kingdom Metazoa; phylum Arthropoda; class Insecta; order Orthoptera; family Acrididae; genus Schistocerca; species Schistocerca cancellata. The sequence continues at coordinate 2,890 of NW_026047111.1, forward strand.
TAGGTTAGGTTAGGTTAGGTTAGGTTAGGTTAGGTTAGGTTAGGTTAGGTTAGGTTAGGTTAGGTTAGGTTAGGTTAGGTTAGGTTAGGTTAGGTTAGGTTAGGTTAGGTTAGGTTAGGTTAGGTTAGGTTAGGTTAGGTTAGGTTAGGTTAGGTTAGGTTAGGTTAGGTTAGGTTAGGTTAGGTTAGGTTAGGTTAGGTTAGGTTAGGTTAGGTTAGGTTAGGTTAGGTTAGGTTAGGTTAGGTTAGGTTAGGTTAGGTTAGGTTAGGTTAGGTTAGGTTAGGTTAGGTTAGGTTAGGTTAGGTTAGGTTAGGTTAGGTTAGGTTAGGTTAGGTTAGGTTAGGTTAGGTTAGGTTAGGTTAGGTTAGGTTAGGTTAGGTTAGGTTAGGTTAGGTTAGGTTAGGTTAGGTTAGGTTAGGTTAGGTTAGGTTAGGTTAGGTTAGGTTAGGTTAGGTTAGGTTAGGTTAGGTTAGGTTAGGTTAGGTTAGGTTAGGTTAGGTTAGGTTAGGTTAGGTTAGGTTAGGTTAGGTTAGGTTAGGTTAGGTTAGGTTAGGTTAGGTTAGGTTAGGTTAGGTTAGGTTAGGTTAGGTTAGGTTAGGTTAGGTTAGGTTAGGTTAGGTTAGGTTAGGTTAGGTTAGGTTAGGTTAGGTTAGGTTAGGTTAGGTTAGGTTAGGTTAGGTTAGGTTAGGTTAGGTTAGGTTAGGTTAGGTTAGGTTAGGTTAGGTTAGGTTAGGTTAGGTTAGGTTAGGTTAGGTTAGGTTAGGTTAGGTTAGGTTAGGTTAGGTTAGGTTAGGTTAGGTTAGGTTAGGTTAGGTTAGGTTAGGTTAGGTTAGGTTAGGTTAGGTTAGGTTAGGTTAGGTTAGGTTAGGTTAGGTTAGGTTAGGTTAGGTTAGGTTAGGTTAGGTTAGGTTAGGTTAGGTTAGGTTAGGTTAGGTTAGGTTAGGTTAGGTTAGGTTAGGTTAGGTTAGGTTAGGTTAGGTTAGGTTAGGTTAGGTTAGGTTAGGTTAGGTTAGGTTAGGTTAGGTTAGGTTAGGTTAGGTTAGGTTAGGTTAGGTTAGGTTAGGTTAGGTTAGGTTAGGTTAGGTTAGGTTAGGTTAGGTTAGGTTAGGTTAGGTTAGGTTAGGTTAGGTTAGGTTAGGTTAGGTTAGGTTAGGTTAGGTTAGGTTAGGTTAGGTTAGGTTAGGTTAGGTTAGGTTAGGTTAGGTTAGGTTAGGTTAGGTTAGGTTAGGTTAGGTTAGGTTAGGTTAGGTTAGGTTAGGTTAGGTTAGGTTAGGTTAGGTTAGGTTAGGTTAGGTTAGGTTAGGTTAGGTTAGGTTAGGTTAGGTTAGGTTAGGTTAGGTTAGGTTAGGTTAGGTTAGGTTAGGTTAGGTTAGGTTAGGTTAGGTTAGGTTAGGTTAGGTTAGGTTAGGTTAGGTTAGGTTAGGTTAGGTTAGGTTAGGTTAGGTTAGGTTAGGTTAGGTTAGGTTAGGTTAGGTTAGGTTAGGTTAGGTTAGGTTAGGTTAGGTTAGGTTAGGTTAGGTTAGGTTAGGTTAGGTTAGGTTAGGTTAGGTTAGGTTAGGTTAGGTTAGGTTAGGTTAGGTTAGGTTAGGTTAGGTTAGGTTAGGTTAGGTTAGGTTAGGTTAGGTTAGGTTAGGTTAGGTTAGGTTAGGTTAGGTTAGGTTAGGTTAGGTTAGGTTAGGTTAGGTTAGGTTAGGTTAGGTTAGGTTAGGTTAGGTTAGGTTAGGTTAGGTTAGGTTAGGTTAGGTTAGGTTAGGTTAGGTTAGGTTAGGTTAGGTTAGGTTAGGTTAGGTTAGGTTAGGTTAGGTTAGGTTAGGTTAGGTTAGGTTAGGTTAGGTTAGGTTAGGTTAGGTTAGGTTAGGTTAGGTTAGGTTAGGTTAGGTTAGGTTAGGTTAGGTTAGGTTAGGTTAGGTTAGGTTAGGTTAGGTTAGGTTAGGTTAGGTTAGGTTAGGTTAGGTTAGGTTAGGTTAGGTTAGGTTAGGTTAGGTTAGGTTAGGTTAGGTTAGGTTAGGTTAGGTTAGGTTAGGTTAGGTTAGGTTAGGTTAGGTTAGGTTAGGTTAGGTTAGGTTAGGTTAGGTTAGGTTAGGTTAGGTTAGGTTAGGTTAGGTTAGGTT
>NW_026047112.1:0-7500 GCF_023864275.1 Schistocerca cancellata
CCTAACCTTAACCTAACCTAACCTAACCTAACCTAACCTAACCTAACCTAACCTAACCTAACCTAACCTAACCTAACCTAACCTAACCTAACCTAACCTAACCTAACCTAACCTAACCTAACCTAACCTAACCTAACCTAACCTAACCTAACCTAACCTAACCTAACCTAACCTAACCTAACCTAACCTAACCTAACCTAACCTAACCTAACCTAACCTAACCTAACCTAACCTAACCTAACCTAACCTAACCTAACCTAACCTAACCTAACCTAACCTAACCTAACCTAACCTAACCTAACCTAACCTAACCTAACCTAACCTAACCTAACCTAACCTAACCTAACCTAACCTAACCTAACCTAACCTAACCTAACCTAACCTAACCTAACCTAACCTAACCTAACCTAACCTAACCTAACCTAACCTAACCTAACCTAACCTAACCTAACCTAACCTAACCTAACCTAACCTAACCTAACCTAACCTAACCTAACCTAACCTAACCTAACCTAACCTAACCTAACCTAACCTAACCTAACCTAACCTAACCTAACCTAACCTAACCTAACCTAACCTAACCTAACCTAACCTAACCTAACCTAACCTAACCTAACCTAACCTAACCTAACCTAACCTAACCTAACCTAACCTAACCTAACCTAACCTAACCTAACCTAACCTAACCTAACCTAACCTAACCTAACCTAACCTAACCTAACCTAACCTAACCTAACCTAACCTAACCTAACCTAACCTAACCTAACCTAACCTAACCTAACCTAACCTAACCTAACCTAACCTAACCTAACCTAACCTAACCTAACCTAACCTAACCTAACCTAACCTAACCTAACCTAACCTAACCTAACCTAACCTAACCTAACCTAACCTAACCTAACCTAACCTAACCTAACCTAACCTAACCTAACCTAACCTAACCTAACCTAACCTAACCTAACCTAACCTAACCTAACCTAACCTAACCTAACCTAACCTAACCTAACCTAACCTAACCTAACCTAACCTAACCTAACCTAACCTAACCTAACCTAACCTAACCTAACCTAACCTAACCTAACCTAACCTAACCTAACCTAACCTAACCTAACCTAACCTAACCTAACCTAACCTAACCTAACCTAACCTAACCTAACCTAACCTAACCTAACCTAACCTAACCTAACCTAACCTAACCTAACCTAACCTAACCTAACCTAACCTAACCTAACCTAACCTAACCTAACCTAACCTAACCTAACCTAACCTAACCTAACCTAACCTAACCTAACCTAACCTAACCTAACCTAACCTAACCTAACCTAACCTAACCTAACCTAACCTAACCTAACCTAACCTAACCTAACCTAACCTAACCTAACCTAACCTAACCTAACCTAACCTAACCTAACCTAACCTAACCTAACCTAACCTAACCTAACCTAACCTAACCTAACCTAACCTAACCTAACCTAACCTAACCTAACCTAACCTAACCTAACCTAACCTAACCTAACCTAACCTAACCTAACCTAACCTAACCTAACCTAACCTAACCTAACCTAACCTAACCTAACCTAACCTAACCTAACCTAACCTAACCTAACCTAACCTAACCTAACCTAACCTAACCTAACCTAACCTAACCTAACCTAACCTAACCTAACCTAACCTAACCTAACCTAACCTAACCTAACCTAACCTAACCTAACCTAACCTAACCTAACCTAACCTAACCTAACCTAACCTAACCTAACCTAACCTAACCTAACCTAACCTAACCTAACCTAACCTAACCTAACCTAACCTAACCTAACCTAACCTAACCTAACCTAACCTAACCTAACCTAACCTAACCTAACCTAACCTAACCTAACCTAACCTAACCTAACCTAACTAACCTAACCTAACCTAACCTAACCTAACCTAACCTAACCTAACCTAACCTAACCTAACCTAACCTAACCTAACCTAACCTAACCTAACCTAACCTAACCTAACCTAACCTAACCTAACCTAACCTAACCTAACCTAACCTAACCTAACCTAACCTAACCTAACCTAACCTAACCTAACCTAACCTAACCTAACCTAACCTAACCTAACCTAACCTAACCTAACCTAACCTAACCTAACCTAACCTAACCTAACCTAACCTAACCTAACCTAACCTAACCTAACCTAACCTAACCTAACCTAACCTAACCTAACCTAACCTAACCTAACCTAACCTAACCTAACCTAACCTAACCTAACCTAACCTAACCTAACCTAACCTAACCTAACCTAACCTAACCTAACCTAACCCAACCTAACCTAACCTAACCTAACCTAACCTAACCTAACCTAACCTAACCTAACCTAACCTAACCTAACCTAACCTAACCTAACCTAACCTAACCTAACCTAACCTAACCTAACCTAACCTAACCTAACCTAACCTAACCTAACCTAACCTAACCTAACCTAACCTAACCTAACCTAACCTAACCTAACCTAACCTAACCTAACCTAACCTAACCCAACCTAACCTAACCTAACCTAACCTAACCTAACCTAACCTAACCTAACCTAACCTAACCTAACCTAACCTAACCTAACCTAACCTAACCTAACCTAACCTAACCTAACCTAACCTAACCTAACCTAACCTAACCTAACCTAACCTAACCTAACCTAACCTAACCTAACCTAACCTAACCTAACCTAACCTAACCTAACCTAACCTAACCTAACCTAACCTAACCTAACCTAACCTAACCTAACCTAACCTAACCTAACCTAACCTAACCTAACCTAACCTAACCTAACCTAACCTAACCTAACCTAACCTAACCTAACCTAACCTAACCTAACCTAACCTAACCTAACCTAACCTAACCTAACCTAACCTAACCTAACCTAACCTAACCTAACCTAACCTAACCTAACCTAACCTAACCTAACCTAACCTAACCTAACCTAACCTAACCTAACCTAACCTAACCTAACCTAACCTAACCTAACCTAACCTAACCTAACCTAACCTAACCTAACCTAACCTAACCTAACCTAACCTAACCTAACCTAACCTAACCTAACCTAACCTAACCTAACCTAACCTAACCTAACCTAACCTAACCTAACCTAACCTAACCTAACCTAACCTAACCTAACCTAACCTAACCTAACCTAACCTAACCTAACCTAACCTAACCTAACCTAACCTAACCTAACCTAACCTAACCTAACCTAACCTAACCTAACCTAACCTAACCTAACCTAACCTAACCTAACCTAACCTAACCTAACCTAACCTAACCTAACCTAACCTAACCTAACCTAACCTAACCTAACCTAACCTAACCTAACCTAACCTAACCTAACCTAACCTAACCTAACCTAACCTAACCTAACCTAACCTAACCTAACCTAACCTAACCTAACCTAACCTAACCTAACCTAACCTAACCTAACCTAACCTAACCTAACCTAACCTAACCTAACCTAACCTAACCTAACCTAACCTAACCTAACCTAACCTAACCTAACCTAACCTAACCTAACCTAACCTAACCTAACCTAACCTAACCTAACCTAACCTAACCTAACCTAACCTAACCTAACCTAACCTAACCTAACCTAACCTAACCTAACCTAACCTAACCTAACCTAACCTAACCTAACCTAACCTAACCTAACCTAACCTAACCTAACCTAACCTAACCTAACCTAACCTAACCTAACCTAACCTAACCTAACCTAACCTAACCTAACCTAACCTAACCTAACCTAACCTAACCTAACCTAACCTAACCTAACCTAACCTAACCTAACCTAACCTAACCTAACCTAACCTAACCTAACCTAACCTAACCTAACCTAACCTAACCTAACCTAACCTAACCTAACCTAACCTAACCTAACCTAACCTAACCTAACCTAACCTAACCTAACCTAACCTAACCTAACCTAACCTAACCTAACCTAACCTAACCTAACCTAACCTAACCTAACCTAACCTAACCTAACCTAACCTAACCTAACCTAACCTAACCTAACCTAACCTAACCTAACCTAACCTAACCTAACCTAACCTAACCTAACCTAACCTAACCTAACCTAACCTAACCTAACCTAACCTAACCTAACCTAACCTAACCTAACCTAACCTAACCTAACCTAACCTAACCTAACCTAACCTAACCTAACCTAACCTAACCTAACCTAACCTAACCTAACCTAACCTAACCTAACCTAACCTAACCTAACCTAACCTAACCTAACCTAACCTAACCTAACCTAACCTAACCTAACCTAACCTAACCTAACCTAACCTAACCTAACCTAACCTAACCTAACCTAACCTAACCTAACCTAACCTAACCTAACCTAACCTAACCTAACCTAACCTAACCTAACCTAACCTAACCTAACCTAACCTAACCTAACCTAACCTAACCTAACCTAACCTAACCTAACCTAACCTAACCTAACCTAACCTAACCTAACCTAACCTAACCTAACCTAACCTAACCTAACCTAACCTAACCTAACCTAACCTAACCTAACCTAACCTAACCTAACCTAACCTAACCTAACCTAACCTAACCTAACCTAACCTAACCTAACCTAACCTAACCTAACCTAACCTAACCTAACCTAACCTAACCTAACCTAACCTAACCTAACCTAACCTAACCTAACCTAACCTAACCTAACCTAACCTAACCTAACCTAACCTAACCTAACCTAACCTAACCTAACCTAACCTAACCTAACCTAACCTAACCTAACCTAACCTAACCTAACCTAACCTAACCTAACCTAACCTAACCTAACCTAACCTAACCTAACCTAACCTAACCTAACCTAACCTAACCTAACCTAACCTAACCTAACCTAACCTAACCTAACCTAACCTAACCTAACCTAACCTAACCTAACCTAACCTAACCTAACCTAACCTAACCTAACCTAACCTAACCTAACCTAACCTAACCTAACCTAACCTAACCTAACCTAACCTAACCTAACCTAACCTAACCTAACCTAACCTAACCTAACCTAACCTAACCTAACCTAACCTAACCTAACCTAACCTAACCTAACCTAACCTAACCTAACCTAACCTAACCTAACCTAACCTAACCTAACCTAACCTAACCTAACCTAACCTAACCTAACCTAACCTAACCTAACCTAACCTAACCTAACCTAACCTAACCTAACCTAACCTAACCTAACCTAACCTAACCTAACCTAACCTAACCTAACCTAACCTAACCTAACCTAACCTAACCTAACCTAACCTAACCTAACCTAACCTAACCTAACCTAACCTAACCTAACCTAACCTAACCTAACCTAACCTAACCTAACCTAACCTAACCTAACCTAACCTAACCTAACCTAACCTAACCTAACCTAACCTAACCTAACCTAACCTAACCTAACCTAACCTAACCTAACCTAACCTAACCTAACCTAACCTAACCTAACCTAACCTAACCTAACCTAACCTAACCTAACCTAACCTAACCTAACCTAACCTAACCTAACCTAACCTAACCTAACCTAACCTAACCTAACCTAACCTAACCTAACCTAACCTAACCTAACCTAACCTAACCTAACCTAACCTAACCTAACCTAACCTAACCTAACCTAACCTAACCTAACCTAACCTAACCTAACCTAACCTAACCTAACCTAACCTAACCTAACCTAACCTAACCTAACCTAACCTAACCTAACCTAACCTAACCTAACCTAACCTAACCTAACCTAACCTAACCTAACCTAACCTAACCTAACCTAACCTAACCTAACCTAACCTAACCTAACCTAACCTAACCTAACCTAACCTAACCTAACCTAACCTAACCTAACCTAACCTAACCTAACCTAACCTAACCTAACCTAACCTAACCTAACCTAACCTAACCTAACCTAACCTAACCTAACCTAACCTAACCTAACCTAACCTAACCTAACCTAACCTAACCTAACCTAACCTAACCTAACCTAACCTAACCTAACCTAACCTAACCTAACCTAACCTAACCTAACCTAACCTAACCTAACCTAACCTAACCTAACCTAACCTAACCTAACCTAACCTAACCTAACCTAACCTAACCTAACCTAACCTAACCTAACCTAACCTAACCTAACCTAACCTAACCTAACCTAACCTAACCTAACCTAACCTAACCTAACCTAACCTAACCTAACCTAACCTAACCTAACCTAACCTAACCTAACCTAACCTAACCTAACCTAACCTAACCTAACCTAACCTAACCTAACCTAACCTAACCTAACCTAACCTAACCTAACCTAACCTAACCTAACCTAACCTAACCTAACCTAACCTAACCTAACCTAACCTAACCTAACCTAACCTAACCTAACCTAACCTAACCTAACCTAACCTAACCTAACCTAACCTAACCTAACCTAACCTAACCTAACCTAACCTAACCTAACCTAACCTAACCTAACCTAACCTAACCTAACCTAACCTAACCTAACCTAACCTAACCTAACCTAACCTAACCTAACCTAACCTAACCTAACCTAACCTAACCTAACCTAACCTAACCTAACCTAACCTAACCTAACCTAACCTAACCTAACCTAACCTAACCTAACCTAACCTAACCTAACCTAACCTAACCTAACCTAACCTAACCTAACCTAACCTAACCTAACCTAACCTAACCTAACCTAACCTAACCTAACCTAACCTAACCTAACCTAACCTAACCTAACCTAACCTAACCTAACCTAACCTAACCTAACCTAACCTAACCTAACCTAACCTAACCTAACCTAACCTAACCTAACCTAACCTAACCTAACCTAACCTAACCTAACCTAACCTAACCTAACCTAACCTAACCTAACCTAACCTAACCTAACCTAACCTAACCTAACCTAACCTAACCTAACCTAACCTAACCTAACCTAACCTAACCTAACCTAACCTAACCTAACCTAACCTAACCTAACCTAACCTAACCTAACCTAACCTAACCTAACCTAACCTAACCTAACCTAACCTAACCTAACCTAACCTAACCTAACCTAACCTAACCTAACCTAACCTAACCTAACCTAACCTAACCTAACCTAACCTAACCTAACCTAACCTAACCTAACCTAACCTAACCTAACCTAACCTAACCTAACCTAACCTAACCTAACCTAACCTAACCTAACCTAACCTAACCTAACCTAACCTAACCTAACCTAACCTAACCTAACCTAACCTAACCTAACCTAACCTAACCTAACCTAACCTAACCTAACCTAACCTAACCTAACCTAACCTAACCTAACCTAACCTAACCTAACCTAACCTAACCTAACCTAACCTAACCTAACCTAACCTAACCTAACCTAACCTAACCTAACCTAACCTAACCTAACCTAACCTAACCTAACCTAACCTAACCTAACCTAACCTAACCTAACCTAACCTAACCTAACCTAACCTAACCTAACCTAACCTAA
>NW_026047112.1:3912500-4090302 GCF_023864275.1 Schistocerca cancellata
CTCAAATTGCGTCCCGATTTAATACATCGTCCTCCAGCCGACTTGTCTCCATGGGTCTATTGCTGCCTCGGGCATCTAATGGTCGTTCTCCTGTGAGTCTAGATTATCGAATGGGACGCAAAACTGATAGTTAATTGTAACGTTCAGGGCCTCCTAATGACGATGGAACACTCAAATTGCGTCTCGATTAAATACATCGTCCTCCAGCCGACTTGTCTCCATGGGTCTATTGCTGCCTCGGGCACCTTATGGTCGTTCTCCTGTGAGTCTAGATTATCGAATGGGACGCAAAACTGATAGTTAATTGTAACGTTCAGGGCCTCCTTATGACGATGGAACACTCAAATTGCGACCCGATTCAATACATCGTCCTCCAGCCGACTTGTCTCCACGGGTCTATTCCTGCCTCGGGCACCTTATGGTCGTTCTCCTGTGAGTCTAGATTATCGAATGGGACGCAAAACTGATAGTTAATTGTAACGTTCTGGGCCTCCTAATGACGATGGAACACTCAAATTGCGTCCCGATTCAATACATCGTCCTCCAGCCGACTTGACTCCATGGGTCTATTGCTGCCTCGGGCACCGTATGGTCGTTCTCCTGTGAGTCTAGATTTTCGAATCGGACGCAAAACTGATAGTTAATTGTAACGGTCAGGGCCTCCTAAAGACGATGGAACACTCAAATTGCATCCCAATTCAATACATCGTCCTCCAGCCGACTTGTCTCCATGGATCTATTGCTGCTTCGGGCGCCTTATGGTCGTTCTCCTGTGAGTCTAGATTTTCGAATAGGACACAATACTGATAGTTAATTGTAACGTTCAGGGCCTCCTAATGACGATGGATCACTGAAATTCCGTCCCGATTAAATTCATCGTCCTCCAGCCGACTTGTCTCCATGGTCCTATTGCTGCCTCGGGCACCTTATGGTCGTTCTCCTATGAGTCTAGATTATCGAATGGGCCGCAAAACTGATACCTAATTGTAATGTTCAGGTCTCCTAATGACGATGGAACACTCAAATTGCGTCCCTATTCAATGCATCGTCCTCCAGCCGACTTGTTTCCATGGGTCTATTGCTCGTCGGGCACCTTATGGTTGTTCTGCTGTGAGTCTAGATTATCGAATGGGACGCAAAACTGTTAGTTAATTGTAACGTTCAGGGCCTCCTAATGACGATGGAGCACTCAAATTGCGTCCCGATCCAATACATCGTCCTCCAGCCGACTTGTCTTCATGTGTCTATCGCTGCCTCGGGCGCCTTATGGTCGTTCTCCTGTGAGTCTAGATTTTCGAATCGGACGCAAAACTGATACTTAATTGTAACGTTCAGGGCCTCCTAATGACGATGGAACACTCAAATTGCGTCCCGATTCAATACATCGTCCTGCAGCCGACTTGTCTCCATGGGCCTATTGCTGCCTCGGGCACCTTATGGTCGTTCTGCTATGAGTCTAGATTATCGAATGGGACGCAAAACTGATAGTTAATTGTAATGTTCAGGTCTCCTAATGACGATGGAACACTCAAATTGCGTCCCGATTCAATACTTCGTCCTCCAGCAGACTTGTCTCCATGGGTCTATTGCTGCCTCGGGCAACTTATGGTTGTTCTATTGTGAGTCTAGATTATCGAATGGGACGCAAAACTGATAGTTAATTGTAACGTTCAGGGCCTCCTAATGACGACGGAATACTCAAATTGCGTCCCGATTCAGTACATCGTCCTCCAGCCGACTTGTCTCCATGGGTCTATTGCTGCCTCGGGCACCTTATGGTAGTTCTCCTGTGAGTCTAGATTATCGAATCGGACGCAATACTGATAGTTAATTGTAACGTTCAGGGCCTCCTTATGACGATGGAACACTCAAATTGCGTCCCGATTCAATACATCGTCCTCCAGCCGTCTTGTCTCCACGGGTCTATTCCTGCCTCGGGCACCCTATGGTAGTTCTCCTGTGAGTCTAGATTATCGAATGGGACGCAAAACTGATAGTTAATTGTAACGTTCTGGGCCTCCTAATGACGATGGAACACTCAAATTGCGTCCCGATTCAATACATCGTCCTCCAGCCGACTTGTCTCCATGGGTCTATTGCTGCCTCGGGCATCGTATGGTCGTTCTCCTGTGAGTCTAGATTTTCGAATCGGACGCAAAACTGATAGTTAATTGTAACGTTCAGGGCCTCCTTATGACGGTGGAACACTCAAATTGCGTCCCGATTCAATACATCGTCCTCCAGCCGACTTGTCTCCATAGGTCTATTGCTGCCTCGGGCACCTTATGTTCGATCTCCTGTGAGTCTAGATTTTCGAATCGGACGCAATACTGATAGTTAATTGTAACCTTCAGGGCTTCCTAATGACGATGGATCACTGAAATTCCGTCCCGATTCAATACAACGTCCTCCAGCCGACTTGTCTCCATGGTCCTATTGCTGCCTCGGGCACCTTATGGTCGTTCTCCTATGAGTCTAGATTATCGAATGGGCCGCAAAACTGATACCTAACTGTAATGTTCAGGTCTCCTAATGACGATGGAACACTCAAATTGCGTCCCTATTCAATACATCGTCCTCCAGCCGACTTGTTTCCATGGGTCTATTGCTCGTCGGGCACCTTATGGTTGTTCTGCTGTGAGTCTAGATTATCGAATGGGACGCAAAACTGTTAGTTAATTGTAACGTTCAGGGCCTCCTAATGACGATGGATCATTGAAATTCCGTCCCGATCCAATACATCGTCCTCCAGCCGACTTGTCTTCATGTGTCTATCGCTGCCTCGGGCGCCTTATGGTCGTTCTCCTGTGAGTCTAGTTTTCGAATCGGACGCAAAACTGATAGTTAATTGTAACGGTTAGGGCCTCCTAATGACGATGGAACACTCAAATTGCGTCCCGATTCAATACATCGTCCTCCTGCCGACTTGTCCCCATGGGTCTATTGCTGCCTCGGGCACGTAATGGTCGTTCTCCTGTGAGTGTAGATTATCGAATCGGACGTAAAAATGATAGTTAATTGTAACGTTCAGGGCCTCCTAATGACGATGGAACACTCAAATTGCGTCCCGATTCAATACATCGTCCTCCAGCCGAATTGTCTCCATCGGTCTATTGATGCCTCGGGCACCTTATGGTCGTTCTCCTGTGAGTCTAGATTATCGAATGGGACGCAAAACTGATAGTTAATTGTAACATTCAGGGCCTCCTAATGACGATGGAACACTCAAATTGCGTCCCGATTCAATACATCGTCCTCCAGCCGACTTGCCTCCATCGGTCTATTGCTGCCTCGGGCACCTTATGGTCGTTCACCTGTGAGTCTATATTATCGAATCGGACGCAAAACTGATAGTTAATTGTAACGTTCAGGGCCTCCAAATGACGATGGAACACTCAAATTGCGTCCCGATTCAATACACTGTCCTCCAGCCGACTTGTCTCCATCGGTCTATTGCTGCCTCGGGCACCTTATGGTCGTTCTCCTGTGAGTCTAGATTATCGAATGGGACGCAAAACTGATAGTTAATTGTAACGTTCAGGGCCTCCTAATGACGAAGAAACACTCAAATTGCGTCCTGATTCAATACATCGTCCTCCAGCCGAGTTGTCTCCATGGGTCTATAGCTGCCTCGGGCACCTTATGGTCGTTCTCCTGTGAGTCTAGATTATCGAATCGGACGCAAAACTGATACTTAATTGTAACATCAGGGCCTCCTAATGACGATGGAACACTCAAATTGCGTCCCGATTCAATACATCGTCCTGCAGCCGACTTGTCTCCATGGGCCTATTGCTGCCTCGGGCACTTTATGGTCGTTCTCCTATGAGTCTTGATTATCGAATGGGACGCAAAACTGATAGTTAATTGTAATGTTCAGGTCTCCTAATGACGATGGAACACTCAAATTGCGTCCCGATTCAATACTTCGTCCTCCAGCCGACTTGTCTCCATGGGTCTATTGCTGCCTCGGGCACCTTATGGTTGTTCTATTGTGAGTCTAGATTATCGAATCGGATGCAAAACTGATAGATAAATGCAACGTTCAGGGCCTCCTAATGACGATGGAACACTCAAATTGCGTCCAGATTCAATACATCGTCCTCCAGTCGACTTGTCTTCATGGGTCTATTGCTGCCTCGGGCACCTAAAGGTCGTTCCCCTGTGAGTCTAGATTTTCGAATCGAACGCAAAACTGATAGTTAATTGTAACGTTCAGGGCCTCCTAATGACGATGGAACACTCAAATTGCGTCCCGATTCAATACATCGTCCTCCAGTCGACTTGTCTCCATGGGTCTATTGCTGCCTCGGGCACCTAAATGTCGTTCCCCTGTGAGTCTAGATTTTCGAATCGAACGCAAAACTGATAGTTAATTGTAACGTTCAGGGCCTCCTAATGACGATGGAACACTCAAATTGCGTCCCGATTCAATACATCGTCCTCCAGCCGACTTTTCTCCATATGTCTGTTGCTGTCTCGGGCACCTTATGGTCGTTCCCCTGTGAGTCTAGATTTTCGAATCGAACGCAAAACTGATAGTTAATTGTAACGTTCAGGGCCTCCTAATAACGATGGAACACTCAAATTGCGTCCCGATTTAATACATCGTCCTCCAGCCGACTTGTCTCCATGGGTCTATTGCTGCCTCGGGCACCTTATGGTCGTTCTCCTGTGAGTCTAGATTATCGAATGGGACGCAAAACTGATAGTTAATTGTAACGTTCAGGGCCTCCTTATGACGATGGAACACTCAAATTGCGACCCGATTCAATACATCGTCCTCCAGCCGACTTGTCTCCACGGGTCTATTCCTGCCTCGGGCACCTTATGGTCGTTCTCCTGTGAGTCTAGATTATCGAATGGGACGCAAAACTGATAGTTAATTGTAACGTTCTGGGCCTCCTAATGACGATGGAACACTCAAATTGCGTCCCGATTCAATACATCGTCCTCCAGCCGACTTGACTCCATGGGTCTATTGCTGCCTCGGGCACCGTATGGTCGTTCTCCTGTGAGTCTAGATTTTCGAATCGGACGCAAAACTGATAGTTAATTGTAACGGTCAGGGCCTCCTAAAGACGATGGAACACTCAAATTGCATCCCAATTCAATACATCGTCCTCCAGCCGACTTGTCTCCATGGATCTATTGCTGCTTCGGGCGCCTTATGGTCGTTCTCCTGTGAGTCGAGATTTTCGAATAGGACACAATACTGATAGTTAATTGTAACGTTCAGGGCCTCCTAATGACGATGGATCACTGAAATTCCGTCCCGATTAAATTCATCGTCCTCCAGCCGACTTGTCTCCATGGTCCTATTGCTGCCTCGGGCACCTTATGGTCGTTCTCCTATGAGTCTAGATTATCGAATGGGCCGCAAAACTGATACCTAATTGTAATGTTCAGGTCTCCTAATGACGATGGAACACTCAAATTGCGTCCCTATTCAATGCATCGTCCTCCAGCCGACTTGTTTCCATGGGTCTATTGCTCGTCGGGCACCTTATGGTTGTTCTGCTGTGAGTCTAGATTATCGAATGGGACGCAAAACTGTTAGTTAATTGTAACGTTCAGGGCCTCCTAATGACGATGGAGCACTCAAATTGCGTCCCGATCCAATACATCGTCCTCCAGCCGACTTGTCTTCATGTGTCTATCGCTGCCTCGGGCGCCTTATGGTCGTTCTCCTGTGAGTCTAGATTTTCGAATCGGACGCAAAACTGATAGTTAATTGTAACGTTTAGGGCCTCCTAATGACGATGGAACACTCAAATTGCGTCCCGATTCAACACATCGTCCTCCAGCCGACTTGTCCCCATGGGTCTATTGCTGCCTCGGGCACCTTATGTTCGATCTCCTGTGAGTCTAGATTTTCGAATCGGACGCAATACTCATAGTTAATTGTAACCTTCAGGGCTTCCTAATGACGATGGATCACTGAAATTCCGTCCCGATTCAATACAACGTCCTCCAGCCGACTTGTCTCCATGGTCCTATTGCTGCCTCGGGCACCTTATGGTCGTTCTCCTATGAGTCTAGATTATCGAATGGGCCGCAAAACTGATACCTAACTGTAATGTTCAGGTCTCCTAATGACGATGGAACACTCAAATTGCGTCCCTATTCAATACATCGTCCTCCAGCCGACTTGTTTCCATGGGTCTATTGCTCGTCGGGCACCTTATGGTTGTTCTGCTGTGAGTCTAGATTATCGAATGGGACGCAAAACTGTTAGTTAATTGTAACGTTCAGGGCCTCCTAATGACGATGGATCATTGAAATTCCGTCCCGATCCAATACATCGTCCTCCAGCCGACTTGTCTTCATGTGTCTATCGCTGCCTCGGGCGCCTTATGGTCGTTCTCCTGTGAGTCTAGTTTTCGAATCGGACGCAAAACTGATAGTTAATTGTAACGTTTAGGGCCTCCTAATGACGATGGAACACTCAAATTGCGTCCCGATTCAATACATCGTCCTCCAGCCGACTTGTCCCCATGGGTCTATTGCTGCCTCGGGCACGTAATGGTCGTTCTCCTGTGAGTGTAGATTATCGAATCGGACGTAAAAATGATAGTTAATTGTAACGTTCAGGGCCTCCTAATGACGATGGAACACTCAAATTGCGTCCCGATTCAATACATCGTCCTCCAGCCGAATTGTCTCCATCGGTCTATTGATGCCTCGGGCACCTTATGGTCGTTCTCCTGTGAGTCTAGATTATCGAATGGGACGCAAAACTGATAGTTAATTGTAACATTCAGGGCCTCCTAATGACGATGGAACACCCAAATTGCGCCCGATTCAATACATCGTCCTCCAGCCGACTTGCCTCCATCGGTCTATTGCTGCCTCGGGCACCTTATGGTCGTTCACCTGTGAGTCTATATTATCGAATCGGACGCAAAACTGATAGTTAATTGTAACGTTCAGGGCCTCCAAATGACGATGGAACACCCAAATTGCGTCCCGATTCAATACACTGTCCTCCAGCCGACTTGTCTCCATCGGTCTATTGCTGCCTCGGGCACCTTATGGTCGTTCTCCTGTGAGTCTAGATTATCGAATGGGACGCAAAACTGATAGTTAATTGTAACGTTCAGGGCCTCCTAATGACGAAGAAACACTCAAATTGCGTCCTGATTCAATACATCGTCCCCCAGCCGAGTTGTCTCCATGGGTCTATTGCTGCCTCGGGCACCTTATGGTCGTTCTCCTGTGAGTCTAGATTATCGAATCGGACGCAAAACTGATACTTAATTGTAACATCAGGGCCTCCTAATGACGATGGAACACTCAAATTGCGTCCCGATTCAATACATCGTCCTGCAGCCGACTTGTCTCCATGGGCCTATTGCTGCCTCGGGCACTTTATGGTCGTTCTCCTATGAGTCATGATTATCGAATGGGACGCAAAACTGATAGTTAATTGTAATGTTCAGGTCTCCTAATGACGATGGAACACTCAAATTGCGTCCCGATTCAATACTTCGTCCTCCAGCCGACTTGTCTCCATGGGTCTATTGCTGCCTCGGGCACCTTATGGTTGTTCTATTGTGAGTCTAGATTATCGAATCGGATGCAAAACTGATAGATAAATGCAACGTTCAGGGCCTCCTAATGACGATGGAACACTCAAATTGCGTCCAGATTCAATACATCGTCCTCCAGTCGACTTGTCTTCATGGGTCTATTGCTGCCTCGGGCACCTAAAGGTCGTTCCCCTGTGAGTCTAGATTTTCGAATCGAACGCAAAACTGATAGTTAATTGTAACGTTCAGGGCCTCCTAATGACGATGGAACACTCAAATTGCGTCCCGATTCAATACATCGTCCTCCAGTCGACTTGTCTCCATGGGTCTATTGCTGCCTCGGGCACCTAAATGTCGTTCCCCTGTGAGTCTAGATTTTCGAATCGAACGCAAAACTGATAGTTAATTGTAACGTTCAGGGCCTCCTAATGACGATGGAACACTCAAATTGCGTCCCGATTCAATACATCGTCCTCCAGCCGACTTTTCTCCATAAGTCTGTTGCTGCCTCGGGCGCCTTATGGTCGTTCTCCTGGGAGTCAAGATTACCGAATCGGACGCAAATCTGAAAGTTAATTGTAACGTTCAGGGCCTCCTAATAACGATGGAACACTCAAATTGCGTCCCGATTCAATACATCGTCCTCCAGCCGACGTGTCTCCATGGGTCTACTGCTGTCTCGGGCACCTTATGGTCGTTCCCCTGTGAGTCTAGATTTTCGAATCGAACGCAAAACTGATAGTTAATTGTAACGTTCAGGGCCTCCTAATAACGATGGAACACTCAAATTGCGTCCCGATTTAATACATCGTCCTCCAGCCGACTTGTCTCCATGGGTCTATTGCTGCCTCGGGCATCTAATGGTCGTTCTCCTGTGAGTCTAGATTATCGAATGGGACGCAAAACTGATAGTTAATTGTAACGTTCAGGGCCTCCTAATGACGATGGAACACTTAAATTGCGTCTCGATTAAATACATCGTCCTCCAGCCGACTTGTCACCATGGGTCTATTGCTGCCTCGGGCACCTTATGGTCGTTCTCCTGTGAGTCTAGATTATCGAATGGGACGCAAAACTGATAGTTAATTGTAACGTTCAGGGCCTCCTTATGACGATGGAACACTCAAATTGCGACCCGATTCAATACATCGTCCTCCAGCCGACTTGTCTCCACGGGTCTATTCCTGCCTCGGGCACCTTATGGTCGTTCTCCTGTGAGTCTAGATTATCGAATGGGACGCAAAACTGATAGTTAATTGTAACGTTCTGGGCCTCCTAATGACGATGGAACACTCAAATTGCGTCCCGATTCAATACATCGTCCTCCAGCCGACTTGACTCCATGGGTCTATTGCTGCCTCGGGCACCGTATGGTCGTTCTCCTGTGAGTCTAGATTTTCGAATCGGACGCAAAACTGATAGTTAATTGTAACGGTCAGGGCCTCCTAAAGACGATGGAACACTCAAATTGCATCCCGATTCAATACATCGTCCTCCAGCCGACTTGTCTCCATGGATCTATTGCTGCTTCGGGCGCCTTATGGTCGTTCTCCTGTGAGTCTAGATTTTCGAATAGGACACAATACTGATAGTTAATTGTAACGTTCAGGGCCTCCTAATGACGATGGATCACTGAAATTCCGTCCCGATTCAATTCATCGTCCTCCAGCCGACTTGTCTCCATGGTCCTATTGCTGCCTCGGGCACCTTATGGTCGTTCTCCTATGAGTCTAGATTATCGAATGGGCCGCAAAACTCATACCTAATTGTAATGTTCAGGTCTCCTAATGACGATGGAACACTCAAATTGCGTCCCTATTCAATGCATCGTCCTCCAGCCGACTTGTTTCCATGGGTCTATTGCTCGTCGGGCACCTTATGGTTGTTCTGCTGTGAGTCTAGATTATCGAATGGGACGCAAAACTGTTAGTTAATTGTAACGTTCAGGGCCTCCTAATGACGATGGAGCACTCAAATTGCGTCCCGATCCAATACATCGTCCTCCAGCCGACTTGTCTTCATGTGTCTATCGCTGCCTCGGGCGCCTTATGGTCGTTCTCCAGTGAGTCTAGATTTTCGAATCGGACGCAAAACTGATAGTTAATTGTAACGTTTAGGGCCTCCTAATGACGATGGAACACTCAAATTGCGTCCCGATTCAATACATCGTCCTCCAGCCGACTTGTCCCCATGGGTCTATTGCTGCCTCGGGCACGTAATGGTCGTTCTCCTGTGAGTGTAGATTATCGAATCGGACGTAAAAATGATAGTTAATTGTAACGTTCAGGGCCTCCTAATGACGATGGAACACTCAAATTGCGTCCCGATTCAATACATCGTCCTCCAGCCGAATTGTCTCCATCGGTCTATTGATGCCTCGGGCACCTTATGGTCGTTCTCCTGTGAGTCTAGATTATCGAATGGGACGCAAAACTGATAGTTAATTGTAACATTCAGGTCCTCCTAATGACGATGGAACACTCAAATTGCGTCCCGATTCAATACATCGTCCTCCAGCCGACTTGCCTCCATCGGTCTATTGCTGCCTCGGGCACCTTATGGTCGTTCACCTGTGAGTCTATATTATCGAATCGGACGCAAAACTGATAGTTAATTAAAACGTTCAGGGCCTCCAAATGACGATGGAACACTCAAATTGCGTCCCGATTCAATACACTGTCCTCCAGCCGACTTGTCTCCATCGGTCTATTGCTGCCTCGGGCACCTTATGGTCGTTCTCCTGTGAGTCTAGATTATCGAATGGGACGCAAAACTGATAGTTAATTGTAACGTTCAGGGCCTCCTAATGACGAAGAAACACTCAAATTGCGTCCTGATTCAATACATCGTCCTCCAGCCGAGTTGTCTCCATGGGTCTATTGCTGCATCGGGCACCTTATGGTCGTTCTCCTGTGAGTCTAGATTATCGAATCGGACGCAAAACTGATACTTAATTGTAACGTTCAGGGCCTCCTAATGACGATGGAACACTCAAATTGCGTCCCGATTCAATACATCGTCCTGCAGCCGACTTGTCTCCATGGGCCTATTGCTGCCTCGGGCACCTTATGGTCGTTCTCCTATGAGTCTAGATTATCGAATGGGACGCAAAACTGATAGTTAATTGTAATGTTCAGGTCTCCTAATGACGATGGAACACTCAAATTGCGTCCCGATTCAATACATCGTCCTGCAGCCGACTTGTCTCCATGGGTCTATTGCTGCCTCGGGCACCTTATGGTTGTTCTATTGTGAGTCTAGATTATCGAATGGGACGCAAAACTGATAGTTAATTGTAACGTTCAGGGCCTCCTAATGACGACGGAATACTCAAATTGCGTCCCGATTCAGTACATCGTCCTCCAGCCGACTTGTCTCCATGGGTCTATTGCTGCCTCGGGCACCTTATGGTAGTTCTACTGTGAGTCTAGATTATCGAATCGGACGCAATACTGATAGTTAATTGTAACGTTCAGGGCCTCCTTATGACGATGGAACACTCAAATTGCGTCCCGATTCAATACATCGTCCTCCAGCCGACTTGTCTCCACGGGTCTATTCCTGCCTCGGGCACCTTATGGTAGTTCTCCTGTGAGTCTAGATTATCGAATGGGACGTAAAACTGATAGTTAATTGTAACGTTCTGGGCCTCCTAATGACGATGGAACACTCAAATTGCGTCCCGATTCAATACATCGTCCTCCAGCCGACTTGTCCCCATGGGTCTATTGCTGCCTCGGGCACCGTATGGTCGTTCTCCTGTGAGTCTAGATTTTCTAATCGGACGCAAAACTGATAGTTAATTGTAACGTTCAGGGCCTCCTTATGACGATGGAACACTCAAATTGCGTCCCGATTCAATACATCGTCCTCCAGCCGAATTATCTCCATGGGTCTATTGCTGCCTCGGGCACCTTATGGTCGTTCTCCTGTGAGTCTAGATTATCGAATCGGACGCAAAACTGATACTTAATTGTAACATCAGGGCCTCCTAATGACGATGGAACACTCAAATTGCGTCCCGATTCAATACATCGTCCTGCAGCCGACTTGTCTCCATGGGCCTATTGCTGCCTCGGGCACTTTATGGTCGTTCTCCTATGAGTCTTGATTATCGAATGGGACGCAAAACTGATAGTTAATTGTAATGTTCAGGTCTCCTAATGACGATGGAACACTCAAATTGCGTCCCGATTCAATACTTCGTCCTCCAGCCGACTTGTCTCCATGGGTCTATTGCTGCCTCGGGCACCTTATGGTTGTTCTATTGTGAGTCTAGATTATCGAATCGGATGCAAAACTGATAGATAAATGCAACGTTCAGGGCCTCCTAATGACGATGGAACACTCAAATTGCGTCCAGATTCAATACATCGTCCTCCAGTCGACTTGTCTTCATGGGTCTATTGCTGCCGCGGGCACCTAAAGGTCGTTCCCCTGTGAGTCTAGATTTTCGAATCGAACGCAAAACTGATAGTTAATTGTAACGTTCAGGGCCTCCTAATGACGATGGAACACTCAAATTGCGTCCCGATTCAATACATCGTCCTCCAGTCGACTTGTCTCCATGGGTCTATTGCTGCCTCGGGCACCTAAATGTCGTTCCCCTGTGAGTCTAGATTTTCGAATCGAACGCAAAACTGATAGTTAATTGTAACGTTCAGGGCCTCCTAATGACGATGGAATACTCAAATTGCGTCCCGATTCAATACATCGTCCTCCAGCCGACTTTTCTCCATATGTCTGTTGCTGCCTCGGGCGCCTTATGGTCGTTCTCCTGGGAGTCAAGATTACCGAATCGGACGCAAATCTGAAAGTTAATTGTAACGTTCAGGGCCTCCTAATAACGATGGAACACTCAAATTGCGTCCCGATTCAATACATCGTCCTCCAGCCGACGTGTCTCCATGGGTCTACTGCTGTCTCGGGCACCTTATGGTCGTTCCCCTGTGAGTCTAGATTTTCGAATCGAACGCAAAACTGATAGTTAATTGTAACGTTCAGGGCCTCCTAATAACGATGGAACACTCAAATTGCGTCCCGATTTAATACATCGTCCTCCAGCCGACTTGTCTCCATGGGTCTATTGCTGCCTCGGGCATCTAATGGTCGTTCTCCTGTGAGTCTAGATTATCGAATGGGACGCAAAACTGATAGTTAATTGTAACGTTCAGGGCCTCCTAATGACGATGGAACACTCAAATTGCGTCCCGATTCAATACATCGTCCTCCAGCCGACTTGCCTCCATCGGTCTATTGCTGCCTCGGGCACCTTATGGTCGTTCACCTGTGAGTCTATATTATCGAATCGGACGCAAAACTGATAGTTAATTGTAACGTTCAGGGCCTCCAAATGACGATGGAACACCCAAATTGCGTCCCGATTCAATACACTGTCCTCCAGCCGACTTGTCTCCATCGGTCTATTGCTGCCTCGGGCACCTTATGGTCGTTCTCCTGTGAGTCTAGATTATCGAATGGGACGCAAAACTGATAGTTAATTGTAACGTTCAGGGCCTCCTAATGACGATGGAATACTCAAATTGCGTCCCGATTCAATACATCGTCCTCCAGCCGACTTTTCTCCATATGTCTGTTGCTGCCTCGGGCGCCTTATGGTCGTTCTCCTGGGAGTCAAGATTACCGAATCGGACGCAAATCTGAAAGTTAATTGTAACGTTCAGGGCCTCCTAATAACGATGGAACACTCAAATTGCGTCCCGATTCAATACATCGTCCTCCAGCCGACGTGTCTCCATGGGTCTACTGCTGTCTCGGGCACCTTATGGTCGTTCCCCTGTGAGTCTAGATTTTCGAATCGAACGCAAAACTGATAGTTAATTGTAACGTTCAGGGCCTCCTAATGACGATGGAACACTCAAATTGCGTCCCGATTCAATACATCGTCCTCCAGCCGACTTTTCTCCATATGTCTGTTGCTGCCTCGGGCGCCTTATGGTCGTTCTCCTGGGAGTCAAGATTACCGAATCGGACGCAAATCTGAAAGTTAATTGTAACGTTCAGGGCCTCCTAATAACGATGGAACACTCAAATTGCGTCCCGATTCAATACATCGTCCTCCAGCCGACGTGTCTCCATGGGTCTACTGCTGTCTCGGGCACCTTATGGTCGTTCCCCTGTGAGTCTAGATTTTCGAATCGAACGCAAAACTGATAGTTAATTGTAACCTTCAGGGCCTCCTAATAACGATGGAACACTCAAATTGCGTCCCGATTTAATACATCGTCCTCCAGCCGACTTGTCTCCATGGGTCTATTGCTGCCTCGGGCATCTAATGGTCGTTCTCCTGTGAGTCTAGATTATCGAATGGGACGCAAAACTGATAGTTAATTGTAACGTTCAGGGCCTCCTAATGACGATGGAACACTCAAATTGCGTCTCGATTAAATACATCGTCCTCCAGCCGATTTGTCTCCATGGGTCTATTGCTGCCTCGGGCACCTTATGGTCGTTCTCCTGTGAGTCTAGATTATCGAATGGGACGCAAAACTGATAGTTAATTGTAACGTTCAGGGCCTCCTTATGACGATGGAACACTCAAATTGCGACCCGATTCAATACATCGTCCTCCAGCCGACTTGTCTCCACGGGTCTATTCCTGCCTCGGGCACCTTATGGTCGTTCTCCTGTGAGTCTAGATTATCGAATGGGACGCAAAACTGATAGTTAATTGTAACGTTCTGGGCCTCCTAATGACGATGGAACACTCAAATTGCGTCCCGATTCAATACATCGTCCTCCAGCCGACTTGACTCCATGGGTCTATTGCTGCCTCGGGCACCGTATGGTCGTTCTCCTGTGAGTCTAGATTTTCGAATCGGACGCAAAACTGATAGTTAATTGTAACGGTCAGGGCCTCCTATAGACGATGGAACACTCAAATTGCATCCCGATTCAATACATCGTCCTCCAGCCGACTTGTCTCCATGGATCTATTGCTGCTTCGGGCGCCTTATGGTCGTTCTCCTGTGAGTCTAGATTTTCGAATAGGACACAATACTGATAGTTAATTGTAACGTTCAGGGCCTCCTAATGACGATGGATCACTGAAATTCCGTCCCGATTCAATTCATCGTCCTCCAGCCGACTTGTCTCCATGGTCCTATTGCTGCCTCGGGCACCTTATGGTCGTTCTTCTATGAGTCTAGATTATCGAATGGGCCGCAAAACTGATACCTAATTGTAATGTTCAGGTCTCCTAATGACGATAGAACACTCAAATTGCGTCCCTATTCAATGCATCGTCCTCCAGCCGACTTGTTTCCATGGGTCTATTGCTCGTCGGGCACCTTATGGTTGTTCTGCTGTGAGTCTAGATTATCGAATGGGACGCAAAACTGTTAGTTAATTGTAACGTTCAGGGCCTCCTAATGACGATGGAGCACTCAAATTGCGTCCCGATAAAATACATCGTCCTCCAGCCGACTTGTCTTCATGTGTCTATCGCTGCCTCGGGCGCCTTATGGTCGTTCTCCTGTGAGTCTAGATTTTCGAATCGGACGGAAAACTGATAGTTAATTGTAACGTTTAGGGCCTCCTAATGACGATGGAACACTCAAATTGCGTCCCGATTCAATACATCGTCCTCCAGCCGACTTGTCCCCATGGGTCTATTGCTGCCTCGGGCACGTAATGGTCGTTCTCCTGTGAGTGTAGATTATCGAATCGGACGTAAAAATGATAGTTAATTGTAACGTTCAGGGCCTCCTAATGACGATGGAACACTCAAATTGCGTCCCGATTCAATACATCGTCCTCCAGCCGAATTGTCTCCATCGGTCTATTGATGCCTCGGGCACCTTATGGTCGTTCTCCTGTGAGTCTAGATTATCGAATGGGACGCAAAACTGATAGTTAATTGTAACATTCAGGTCCTCCTAATGACGATGGAACACTCAAATTGCGTCCCGATTCAATACATCGTCCTCCAGCCAACTTGCCTCCATCGGTCTATTGCTGCCTCGGGCACCTTATGGTCGTTCACCTGTGAGTCTATATTATCGAATCGGACGCAAAACTGATAGTTAATTGAAACGTTCAGGGCCTCCAAATGACGATGGAACACTCAAATTGCGTCCCGATTCAATACACTGTCCTCCAGCCGACTTGTCTCCATCGGTCTATTGCTGCCTCGGGCACCTTATGGTCGTTCTCCTGTGAGTCTAGATTTTCGAATCGGACGCAAAACTGATAGTTAATTGTAACGTTCAGGGCCTCCTAATGACGAAGAAACACTCAAATTGCGTCCTGATTCAATACATCGTCCTCCAGCCGAGTTGTCTCCATGGGTCTATTGCTGCATCGGGCACCTTATGGTCGTTCTCCTGTGAGTCTAGATTATCGAATCGGACGCAAAACTGATACTTAATTGTAACGTTCAGGGCCTCCTAATGACGATGGAACACTCAAATTGCGTCCCGATTCAATACATCGTCCTGCAGCCGACTTGTCTCCATGGGCCTATTGCTGCCTCGGGCACCTTATGGTCGTTCTCCTATGAGTCTAGATTATCGAATGGGACGCAAAACTGATAGTTAATTGTAATGTTCAGGTCTCCTAATG
Source organism: Schistocerca cancellata (assembly GCF_023864275.1). Taxonomy (NCBI): domain Eukaryota; kingdom Metazoa; phylum Arthropoda; class Insecta; order Orthoptera; family Acrididae; genus Schistocerca; species Schistocerca cancellata. Next base: position 3,928,616 of record NW_026047112.1, read on the forward strand.
ACGATGGAACACTCAAATTGCATCCCGATTCAATACTTCGTCCTCCAGCCGACTTGTCTCCATGGGTCTATTGCTGCCTCGGGCACCTTATGGTTGTTCTATTGTGAGTCTAGATTATCGAATGGGACGCAAAACTGATAGTTAATTGTAACGTTCAGGGCCTCCTAATGACGACGGAATACTCAAATTGCGTCCCGATTCAGTACATCGTCCTCCAGCCGACTTGTCTCCATGGGTCTATTGCTGCCTCGGGCACCTTATGGTAGTTCTCCTGTGAGTCTAGATTATCGAATAGGACGCAATACTGATAGTTAATTGTAACGTTCAGGGCCTCCTTATGACGATGGAACACTCAAATTGCGTCCCGATTCAATACATCGTCCTCCAGCCGACTTGTCTCCACGGGTCTATTCCTGCCTCGGGCACCTTATGGTAGTTCTCCTGTGAGTCTAGATTATCGAATGGGACGTAAAACTGATAGTTAATTGTAACGTTCTGGGCCTCCTAATGACGATGGAACACTCAAATTGCGTCCCGATTCAATACATCGTCCTCCAGCCGACTTGTATCCATGGGTCTATTGCTGCCTCGGGCACCGTATGGTCGTTCTCCTGTGAGTCTAGATTTTCGAATCGGACGCAAAACTGATAGTTAATTGTAACGTTCAGGGCCTCCTTATGACGATGGAACACTCAAATTGCGTCCCGATTCAATACATCGTCCTCCAGCCGACTTGTCTCCATAGGTCTATTGCTGCCTCGGGCACCTTATGTTCGATCTCCTGTGAGTCTAGATTTTCGAATCGGACGCAATACTGATAGTTAATTGTAACGTTCAGGGCTTCCTAATGACGATGGAGCACTGAAATTCCGTCCCGATTCAATACAACGTCCTCCAGCCGACTTGTCTCCATGGTCCTATTGCTGCCTCGGGCACCTTATGGTCGTTCTCCTATGAGTCTAGATTATCGAACGGGCCGCAAAACTGATACCTAATTGTAATGTTCAGGTCTCCTAATGACGATGGAACACTCAAATTGCGTCCCTATTCAATACATCGTCCTCCAGCCGATTTGTTTCCATGGGTCTATTGCTCGTCGGGCACCTTATGGTTGTTCTGCTGTGAGTCTAGATTATCGAATGGGACGCAAAACTGTTAGTTAACTGTAACGTTCAGGGCCTCCTAATGACGATGGATCACTGAAATTCCGTCCCGATCCAATACATCGTCCTCCAGCCGACTTGTCTTCATGTGTCTATCGCTGCCTCGGGCGCCTTATGGTCGTTCTCCTGTGAGTCTAGATTTTCGAATCGGACGCGAAACTGATAGTTAATTGTAACGTTTAGGGCCTCCTAATGACGATGGAACACTCAAATTGCGTCCCGATTCAATACATCGTCCTCCAGCCGACTTGTCCCCATGGGTCTATTGCTGCCTCGGGCACGTAATGGTCGTTCTCCTGTGAGTGTAGATTATCGAATCGGACGTAAAAATGATAGTTAATTGTAACGTTCATTGCCTCCTAATGACGATGGAACACTCAAATTGCGTCCCGAATCAATACATCGTCCTCCAGCCAAATTGTCTCCATCGGTCTATTGATGCCTCGGGCACCTTATGGTCGTTCTCCTGTGAGTCTAGATTATCGAATGGGACGCAAAACTGATAGTTAATTGTAACATTCACGGCCTCCTAATGACGATGGAACACTCAAATTGCGTCCCGATTCAATACATCGTCCTCCAGCCGACTTGCCTCCAACGGTCTATTGCTGCCTCGGGCACCTTATGGTCGTTCACCTGTGAGTCTATATTATCGAATCGGACGCAAAACTGATAGTTAATTGTAACGTTCAGGGCCTCCAAATGACGATGGAACACCCAAATTGCGTCCCGATTCAGTACATCGTCCTCCAGCCGACTTGTCTCCATGGCTCTATTGCTGCCTCGGGCACCTTATGGTAGTTCTCCTGTGAGTCTAGATTATCGAATCGGACGCAATACTGATAGTTAATTGTAACGTTCAGGGCCTCCTAATGACGGTGGAATATGCAAACTGCATCCCGATTCAATACATCGTCCTCCAGCCGATTTGTCTCCATGGTTCAATTGCTGCCTCGGGCACCTTATGGTCGTTCTCCTGTGAGTCTAGATTATCGAATGGGACGCAAAACTGATAGTTAATTGTAACGTTCAGGGCCTCCTAATGACGATGGAACACTCAAATTGCGTCCCGATTCAATACATCGTCCTCCAGCCGACTTGTCTCCATCGGTCTATTGCTTCCTCGATCACCTTATGGTCGTTCTCCTGTGAGTCTAGATTATCGAATCGGACGCAAAACTGATAGTTAATTGTAACGTTCAGGGCCTCCTAATGACGATGGAACACTCAAATTGCGTCCCAATTCAATACATCGTCCTCCAGCCGACTTGTCTCCATCGGTCTATTGCTGCCTCGGGCACCTTATGGTCGTTCTCCTGTGAGTCTAGATTATCGAATGGGACGCAAAACTGATAGTTAATTGTAACGTTCAGGGCCTCCTAATGACGGTGGAACACTCAAATTGCGTCCTGATTCAATACATCGTCCTCCAGCCGACTTGTCTCCATGGGTCTATTGCTGCCTCGGGCACCGTATGGTCGTTCTCCTGTGAGTCTAGATTATCGAATCGGACGCAATACTGACAATTAATTGTAACGTTCAGGGCCTCCTAATGACGGTGGAATACGCAAATTGCGTCCCGGTTCAATACATCGTCCTCCATCCGATTTGTCACCATGGTTCTAATGCTGCCTCGGGCACCATATGGTCGTTCTCCTGTGAGTCTAGTTTATCGAACGGGACGCAAAACTGATAGTTAATTGTAACGTTCAGGGCCTCCTAATGACGATGGAACACACAAATTGCTTCCCGATTCAATACATCGTCCTCCAGCCGACTTGTCTCCATGGGTCTATTGCAGCCTCGGGCACCTTATGGTCGTTCTCCTGTGAGTCTAGATTATCGAATGGGACGCAAAACTGATAGTTAATTGTAACGTTCAGGGCCTCCTTATGACGATGGAACACTCAAATTGCGTCCCGATTCAATACATCGTCCTCCAGCCGACTTGTCTCCATGGGTCTATTGCTGCCTCGGGCACCTTATGGTCGTTCTCCTGTGAGTCTAGATTATCGAATGGGACGCAAATCTGATAGTTAATTGTAACGTTCAGGTCTCGTAATGACGATGGAACACTCAAATTGCGTCCCGGTTCAATACATCGTCCTCCAGCCGACTTGTCTCCATGGGTCTATCGCTGCTTCGGGCGCCTTATGGTCGTTCTCCTGTGAGTCTAGATATCGAAAGGGAAGCAAAACTGATAGTTAATTGTAACGTTCAGGCCTCCTAATGACGATGGAACACTCAAATTGCGTCCTGATTCAGTACATCGTCCTCCAGCCGACTTGTCTCCATGGGTCTATTGCTGCCTCGGGCACCTTATGTTCGTTCTCCTGTGAGTCTAGATTATCGAATGGGACGCAAATCTGAAAGTTAATTGTAACGTTCAGTTCTCGTAATGACGATAAAACACTCAAATTGCGTCCCGATTCCATACATCGTCCTCCATCCGATTTGTCTCCATGGGTCTATTGTTGCTTCGGGCAGCTTATGGTCGTTCTCCTGTGAGTTTAGATTATCGAATTGGACGCAATACTGATAGTTAATTGTAACGTTCCGGGCCTCCTAATGACGATGGAACACTCAAATTGCGTCCCGATTCAATACATCGTCCTCCACACTACTTGTCTCCATGGGTCTATTGCTGCCTCGGGCACCTTATGGTCGCTCTCCTGTGAGTCTAGATTTTCGAATCGGACGCAAAACTGATAGTTAATTGTAACGTTCAGGGCCTCCTAATGACGATGGAACACTCAAATTGCGTACCGATTCAATACATCGTCCTCCAGCCGACTTGTCTCCATGGGTCTATTGCTGCCTCGGGCACCTTATGGTCGTTCTCCCGTGAGTCTAGATTATCGAACCGGACGCAAAACTGATAGTTAATTGTAACGTTCAGGTCCTCCTAATGACGATGGAACACTCAAATTGCGTGCCGATTCAATACATCGTCCTCCAGCCGACTTGTTTCCATGTGTCTATCGCTCCTTCGGGCGCCTTATGGTCGTTCTCCTGTAAGTCTAGATATAGAAAGGGACGCAAAACTGATAGTTAATTGTAACGTTCATGGCCTCTTAATGACGACGGAATACTCAAATTGCGTCCCGATTCAGTACATCGTCCTCCAGCCGACTTGTCTCCATGGGTCTATTGCTGCCTCGGGCACCTTATGGTAGTTCTCCTGTGAGTCTAGATTATCGAATCGGACGCAAAACTGATAGTTAATTGTAACGTTCAGGGCCTCCTAATGACGGTGGAATACGCAAATTGCGTCCCGGTTCAATACATCGTCCTCCAGCCGATTTGTCTCCATGGTTCTATTGCTGCCTCGGGGACCCTATGGTCGTTCTCCTGTGAGTCTAGATTATCGAATCGGACGCAAAACAGATAGTTAATTGTAACGTTCAGGGCCTCCTAATGACGATGGAACACTCAAATTGCGTCCCGATTCAATACATCGTCCTCCAGCCGACTTGTCTCCATGGGTGTATTGCTGCCTCGGGCACCTTATGGTCGTTCTCCTGTGAGTCTAGATTATCGAATCGGACGCAAAACTGATAGTTTATTGTAACGTTCAGGGCCTCCTAATGACGATGGAACATTCAAATTGCGTCCCGATTCAATACATCGTCCTCCAGCCGACTTGTCTCCATGGGTCTATTGCTGCCTCGGGCACCTTATGGTCGTTCTCCTGTGAGTCTAGATTATCGAATGGGACGCAAAACTGATACTTAATTGTAACGTTCAGGGCCTCCTAATGACGATGGAACACTCAAATTGCGTACCGATTCAATACATCGTCCTCCAGCCGACTTGTCTCCATGGGACTATTGCTGCCTCGGGCACCTTATGGTCGTTCTCCCGTGAGTCTAGATTATCGAACCGGACGCAAAACTGATAGTTAAATGTGACGTTCAGGGCCTCCTAATGACGATGGAACACTCAAATTGCGTCCCGATTCAATACATCGTCCTCCAGCCGACTTGTCTCCATGGGTCTATCGCTGCTTCGGGCGCCTTATGGTCGTTCTCCTGTAAGTCTAGATATCGAAAAGGACGCAAAACTGATAGTTAATTGTAACGTTCAGGCCTCCTAATGACGATGGAACACTCAAATTGCGTCCCGATTCAATACAGCGTCCTCCAGCCGACTTGTCTCCATGGGTCTATTGCTGCCTCGGGCACCTTATGGTCGTTCTCCTGTGAGTCTAGATTATCGAAGGGGACGCAAAACTAAAAGTTAATTGTAACGTTCAGGGCCTCCTTATGACGATGGAACACTCAAATTGCGTCCCGATTCAATACATCGTGCTCCAGCCGACTTGTCTCCATGGGTCTATTGCTGCCTCGGGCACCTTATGGTCGTTCTCCTGTGAGTCTAGATTTTCGAATCGGACGCAAATCTGATAGTTAATTGTAACGTTCAGGGCCTCATAATGACGATGAAACACTCAAATTGCGTACCGATTCAATACATCGTCCTCCAGCCGACTTGTCTCCGTGGGTCTATTGCTGCCTCGGGCACCTTATGGTCGTTCTCCCGTGAGTCTAGATTATCGAACCGGACGCAAAACTGATAGTTAATTGTAACGTTCAGGGCCTCCTAATGACGATGGAACACTCAAATTGCGTGCCGATTCAATACATCGTCCTCCAGCCGACTTGTTTCCAAGTGTCTATCGCTGCTTCGGGCGCCTTTCGGTCGTTCTCCTGTGAGTCTAGATATCGAAAGGGACGCAAAACTGATAGTTTATTGTAACGTTCAGGCCTCCTAATGATGATGAAACACTCAAATTGCGTCCCGATTCAATACATCGTCCTCCAGCTGACTTGTCTCCATGGGTCTATTGCTGCCTCGGGCACCTAATGGTCGTTCTCCTTTGAGTCTACATTATCGAATGGGACGCAAAACTGATAGTTAATTGTAACGTTCAGGGCCTCCTAATGACGACGGAATACTCAAATTGCGTCCCGATTCAGTACATCGGCCTCCAGCCGACTTGTCTCCATGGGTCTATTGCTGCCTCGGGCACCTTATGGTAGTTCTCCTGTGAGTCTAGATTATCGAATCGGACGCAACACTGATAGTTAATTGTAACGTTCAGGGCCGCCTAATGACGGTGGAATACGCAAATTGCGTCCCGGTTCAATACATCGTCCTCCAGCCGATTTGTCTCCATGGTTCTATTGCTGCCTCGGGGACCCTATGGTCGTTCTCCTGTGAGTCTAGATTATCGAATCGGACGAAAAACTGATAGTTAATTGTAACGTTCAGGGCCTCCTAATGACGATGGAACACTCAAATTGCGTCCCGATTCAATACATCGTCCTCCAGCCGACATGTCACCATGGGTGCATTGCTGCCTCGGGCACCTAATGGTCGTTCTCCTGTGAGTCTAGATTATCGAATCGGACGCAAAACTGATAGTTTATTGTAACGCTCAGGGCACCCTAATGACGATGGAACATTCAAATTGCGTCCCGATTCAATACATCGTCCTCCAGCCGACTTGTCTCCATGGGTCTATTGCTGCCTCGGGCGCCATATGGTCGTTCTTCTGGGAGTCAAGATTATCGAATCGGACGCAAAACTGATAGTTAATTGTACGTTCAGGGCCTCCTAATGACGATGGAACACTCAAATTGCGTCCCGATTCAATACAGCGTCCTCCAGCCGACTTGTCTCCATGGGTCTATTGCTGCCTCGGGCACCTTATGGTCGTTCTCCTGTGAGTCTAGATTATCGAAGGGGACGCAAAACTAAAAGTTAATTGTAACGTTCAGGGCCTCCTTATGACGATGGGACACTCAAATTGCGTCCCGATTCAATACATCGTCCTCCAGCCGACTTGTCTCCATGGGTCTATTGCTGCCTCCGGCACCTTATGGTCGTTCTCCTGTGAGTCTAGATTTTCGAATCGGACGCAAAACTGATAGTTAATTGTAACGTTCAGGTCCTCCTAATGACGATGGAACACTCAAAATGGAATCAATACATCGTCCTCCAGCCGACTTGTTTCCATGGGTCTATTGCTGCCTCGGGCACCTTATGGTCGTTCTCCTGTGAGTCTAGATTTTCGAATCGGACGCAAAACTGATAGTTAATTGTAACGTTCAGGGCCTCCTAATGACGATGGAACACTCAAATTGCGTCCCGATTCAATACATCGTCCTCCAGCCGACTTGTCTCCATGGGTCTACTGCTGCCTCCGGCACCTTATTGTCGTTCTCCTGTGAGTCTAGATTTTCGAATCGGACGCAAAACTGATAGTTAATTGTAACGTTCAGGGCCTCCTAATGACGATGGAACACTCAAAATGGATCAATATATCGTCCTCCAGCCGACTTGTTTCCATGTGTCTATTGCTGCCTCGGGCACCTTATGGTCGTTCTCCTGTGAGTCTAGATTTTCGAATCGGACGCAAAACTGATAGTTAACGTTCAGGTCCTCCTAATGACGATGGAACACTCAAAATGGAATCAATACATCGTCCTCCAGCCGACTTGTTTCCATGGGTCTATTGCTGCCTCGGGCACCTTATGGTCGTTCTCCTGTGAGTCTAGATTTTCGAATCGGACGCAAAACTGATAGTTAATTGTAACGTTCAGGGCCTCCTAATGACGATGGAACACTCAAATTGCGTCCCGATTCAATACATCGTCCTCCAGCCGACTTGTCTCCATGGGTCTATTGCTGCCTCCGGCACCTTATTGTCGTTCTCCTGTGAGTCTAGATTTTCGAATCGGACGCAAAACTGATAGTTAATTGTAACGTTCAGGGCCTCCTAATGACGATGGAACACTCAATATGGAATCAATACATCGTCCTCCAGCCGACTTTTTTCCATGGGTCTATTGCTGCCTCGGGCACCTTATGGTCGTTCTCCTGTGAGTCTAGATTTTCGAATCGGACGCAAAACTGATAGTTAATTGTAACGTTCAGGGCCTCCTAATGACGAAGGAACACTCAAATTGCGTCCCGATTCAATACATCGTCCTCCAGCCGACTTGTCTCCATGGGTGTATTGCTGCCTCGGGCACCTAATGGTCGTTCTCCTGTGAGTCTAGATTATCGAATCGGACGCAAAACTGATAGTTTATTGTAACGCTCAGGGCCCCCTAATGACGATGGAACATTCAAATTGCGTCCCGATTCAATACATCGTCCTCCAGCCGACTTGTCTCCATGGGTCTATTGCTGCCTCGGGCGCCATATGGTCGTTCTTCTGGGAGTCAAGATTATCGAATGGGACGCAAAACTGATAGTTAATTGTACGTTCAGGGCCTCCTAATGACGATGGAACACTCAAATTGCGTCCCGATTCAATACAGCGTCCTCCAGCCGACTTGTCTCCATGGGTCTATTGCTGCCTCGGGCACCTTATGGTCGTTCTCCTGTGAGTCTAGATTATCGAATGGGACGCAAAACTGATAGTTAATTGTAACGTTCAGGGCCTCCTTATGACGATGGAACACTCAAATTGCGTCCCGATTCAATACATCGTCCTCCAGCCGACTTGTCTCCATGGGTCAATTGCTGCCTCGGGCACCTTATGGTCGTTCTCCTGTGAGTCTAGATTATCGAATGGGACGCAAATCTGATAGTTAATTGTAACGTTCAGGTCTCGTAATGACGATGGAACACTCAAAATGCGTCCTGATTCAATACATCGTCCTCCAGCCGACTTGTCACCATGGGACTATTGCTGCCTCGGGCACCTTATGGTCGTTCTCCCGTGAGTCTAGATTATCGAACCGGACGCAAAACTGATAGTTAAATATGACGTTGAGGGCCTCCTAATGACGATGGAACACTCAAATTGCGTCCCGATTCAATACATCGTCCTCCAGCCGACTTGTCTCCATGGGTCTATCGCTGCTTCGGGCGCCTTATGGTCGTTCTCCTGTAAGTCTAGATATCGAAAAGGACGCAAAACTGATAGTTAATTGTAACGTTCAGGCCTCCTAATGACGATGGAACACTCAAATTGCGTCCCGATTCAATACAGCGTCCTCCAGCCGACTTGTCTCCATGGGTCTATTGCTGCCTCGGGCACCTTGTGGTCGTTCTCCTGTGAGCCTAGATTATCGAAGGGGACGCAAAACTAAAAGTTAATTGTAACGTTCAGGGCCTCCTTATGACGATGGAACACTCAAATTGCGTCCCGATTCAATACATCGTCCTCCAGCCGACTTGTCTCCATGGGTCTATTGCTGCCTCGGGCACCTTATGGTCGTTTTCCCGTGAGTCTAGATTATCGAACCGGACGCAAAACTGATAGTTAATTGTAACGTTCAGGGCCTCCTAATGACGGTGGAATACGCAAATTGCGTCCCGGTTCAATACATCGTCCTCCAGCCGATTTGTCTCCATGGTTCTATTGCTGCCTCGGGGACCCTATGGTCGTTCTCCTGTGAGTCTAGATTATCGAATCGGACGAAAAACTGATAGTTAATTGTAACGTTCAGGGCCTCCTAATGACGATGGAACACTCAAATTGCGTCCCGATTCAATACATCGTCCTCCAGCCGACTTGTCTCCATGGGTGTATTGCTGCCTCGGGCACCTAATGGTCGTTCTCCTGTGAGTCTAGATTATCGAATCGGACGCAAAACTGATAGTTTATTGTAACGCTCAGGGCCCCCTAATGACGATGGAACATTCAAATTGCGTCCCGATTCAATACATCGTCCTCCAGCCGACTTGTCTCCATGGGTCTATTGCTGCCTCGGGCGCCATATGGTCGTTCATCTTTGAGTCAAGATTATCGAATCGGACGCAAAACTGATAGTTAATTGTACGTTCAGGGCCTCCTAATGACGATGGAACACTCAAATTGCGTCCCGATTCAATACAGCGTCCTTCAGCCGACTTGTCTCCATGGGTCTATTGCTGCCTCGGGCACCTTATGGTCGTTCTCCTGTGAGACTAGATTATCGAACCGGACGCAAAACTGATAGTTAAATATGACGTTGAGGGCCTCCTAATGACGATGGAACACTCAAATTGCGTCCCGATTCAATACATCGTCCTCCAGCCGACTTGTCTCCATGGGTCTATCGCTGCTTCGGGCGCCTTATGGTCGTTCTCCTGTAAGTCTAGATATCGAAAAGGACGTAAAACTGATAGTTAATTGTAACGTTCAGGCCTCCTAATGACGATGGAACACTCAAATTGCGTCCCGATTCAATACAGCGTCCTCCAGCCGACTTGTCTCCATGGGTCTATTGCTGCCTCGGGCACCTTGTGGTCGTTCTCCTGTGAGTCTAGATTATCGAAGGGGACGCAAAACTAAAAGTTAATTGTAACGTTCAGGGCCTCCTTATGACGATGGAACACTCAAATTGCGTCCCGATTCAATACATCGTCCACCAGCCGACTTGTCTCCATGGGTCTATTGCTGCCTCGGGCACCTTATGGTCGTTCTCCTGTGAGTCTAGATTTTCGAATCGGACGCAAATCTGATAGTTAATTGTAACGTTCAGGGCCTCATAATGACGATGGAACACTCAAATTGCGTACCGATTCAATACATCGTCCTCCAGCCGACTTGTCTCCGTGGGTCTATTGCTGCCTCGGGCACCTTATGGTCGTTTTCCCGTGAGTCTAGATTATCGAACCGGACGCAAAACTGATAGTTAATTGTAACGTTCAGGGCCTCCTAATGACGGTGGAATACGCAAATTGCGTCCCGGTTCAATACATCGTCCTCCAGCCGATTTGTCTCCATGGTTCTATTGCTGCCTCGGGGACCCTATGGTCGTTCTCCTGTGAGTCTAGATTATCGAATCGGACGAAAAACTGATAGTTAATTGTAACGTTCAGGGCCTCCTAATGACGATGGAACACTCAAATTGCGTCCCGATTCAATACATCGTCCTCCAGCCGACTTGTCTCCATGGGTGTATTGCTGCCTCGGGCACCTAATGGTCGTTCTCCTGTGAGTCTAGATTATCGAATCGGACGCAAAACTGATAGTTTATTGTAACGCTCAGGGCCCCCTAATGACGATGGAACATTCAAATTGCGTCCTGATTCAATACATCGTCCTCCAGCCGACTTGTCTCCATGGGTCTATTGCTGCCTCGGGCGCCATATGGTCGTTCTTCTGGGAGTCAAGATTATCGAATCGGACGCAAAACTGATAGTTAATTGTACGTTCAGGGCCTCCTAATGACGATGGAACACTCAAATTGCGTCCCGATTCAATACAGCGTCCTCCAGCCGACTTGTCTCCATGGGTCTATTGCTGCCTCGGGCACCTTATGGTCGTTCTCCTGTGAGTCTAGATTATCGAAGGGGACGCAAAACTAAAAGTTAATTGTAACGTTCAGGGTCTCCTTATGACGATGGGACACTCAAATTGCGTCCCGATTCAATACATCGTCCTCCAGCCGACTTGTCTCCATGGGTCTATTGCTGCCTCCGGCACCTTATTGTCGTTCTCCTGTGAGTCTAGATTTTCGAATCGGACGCAAAACTGATAGTTAATTGTAACGTTCAGGGCCTCCTAATGACGATGGAACACTCAAAATGGAATCAATACATCGTCCTCCAGCCGACTTGTTTCCATGGGTCTATTGCTGCCTCGGGCACCTTATGGTCGTTCTCCTGTGAGTCTAGATTTTCGAATCGGACGCAAAACTGATAGTTAATTGTAACGTTCAGGTCCTCCTAATGACGATGGAACACTCAAAATGGAATCAATAGATCGTCCTCCAGCCGACTTGTCTCCATGGGACTATTGCTGCCTCGATCGCCATATGGTCGTTCTTCTGGGAGTCAAGATTATCGAATCGGACGCAAAATTGATAGTTAATTGTACGTTCAAGGCCTCCTAATGACGATGGAACACTCAAATTGCGTCCCGATTCAATGCATCGTCCTCCAGCCGACTTGTCTCCATGGGTCTATTGCTGCCTCGGGCACCTTATGGTCGTTCTCCTGTGAGTCTAGATTATCGAATGGGACGCAAAACTGATAGTTAATTGTAACGTTCAGGGCCTCCTTATGACGATGGGACACTCAAATTGCGTCCCGATTCAATACATCGTCCTCCAGCCGACTTGTCTCCATGGGTCTATTGCTGCCTCCGGCACCTTATGGTCGTTCTCCTGTGAGTCTAGATTTTCGAATCGGACGCAAAACTGATAGTTAATTGTAACGTTCAGGTCCTCCTAATGACGATGGAACACTCAAAATGGAATCAATACATCGTCCTCCAGCCGACTTGTTTCCATGGGTCTATTGCTGCCTCGGGCACCTTATGGTCGTTCTCCTGTGAGTCTAGATTTTCGAATCGGACGCAAAACTGATAGTTAATTGTAACGTTCAGGGCCTCCTAATGACGATGGAACACTCAAATTGCGTCCCGATTCAATACATCGTCCTCCAGCCGACTTGTCTCCATGGGTCTATTGCTGCCTCCGGCACCTTATTGTCGTTCTCCTGTGAGTCTAGATTTTCGAATCGGACGCAAAACTGATAGTTAATTGTAACGTTCAGGGCCTCCTAATGACGATGGAACACTCAAAATGGAATCAATATATCGTCCTCCAGCCGACTTGTTTCCATGTGTCTATTGCTGCCTCGGGCACCTTATGGTCGTTCTCCTGTGAGTCTAGATTTTCGAATCGGACGCAAAACTGATAGTTAATTGTAACGTTCAGGTCCTCCTAATGACGATGGAACACTCAAAATGGAATCAATACATCGTCCTCCAGCCGACTTGTTTCCATGGGTATATTGCTGCCTCGGGCACCTTATGGTCGTTCTCCTGTGAGTCTAGATTTTCGAATCGGACGCAAAACTGATAGTTAATTGTAACGTTCAGGGCCTCCTAATGACGATGGAACACTCAAATTGCGTCCCGATTCAATACATCGTCCTCCAGCCGACTTGTCTCCATGGGTCTATTGCTGCCTCCGGCACCTTATTGTCGTTCTCCTGTGAGTCTAGATTTTCGAATCGGACGCAAAACTGATAGTTAATTGTAACGTTCAGGGCCTCCTAATGACGATGGAACACTCAATATGGAATCAATACATCGTCCTCCAGCCGACTTGTTTCCATGGGTCTATTGCTGCCTCGGGCACCTTATGGTCGTTCTCCTGTGAGTCTAGATTTTCGAATCGGACGCAAAACTGATAGTTAATTGTAACGTTCAGGGCCTCCTAATGACGATGGAACACTCAAATTGCGTCCCGATTCAATACATCGTCCTCCAGCCGACTTGTCTCCATGGGTGTATTGCTGCCTCGGGCACCTAATGGTCGTTCTCCTGTGAGTCTAGATTATCGAATCGGACGCAAAACTGATAGTTTATTGTAACGCTCAGGGCCCCCTAATGACGATGGAACATTCAAATTGCGTCCCGATTCAATACATCGTCCTCCAGCCGACTTGTCTCCATGGGTCTATTGCTGCCTCGGGCGCCATATGGTCGTTCTTCTGGGAGTCAAGATTATCGAATCGGACGCAAAACTGATAGTTAATTGTACGTTCAGGGCCTCCTAATGACGATGGAACACTCAAATTGCGTCCCGATTCAATACAGCGTCCTCCAGCCGACTTGTCTCCATGGGTCTATTGCTGCCTCGGGCACCTTATGGTCGTTCTCCTGTGAGTCTAGATTATCGAATGGGACGCAAAACTGATAGTTAATTGTAACGTTCAGGGCCTCCTTATGACGATGGAACACTCAAATTGCGTCCCGATTCAATACATCGTCCTCCAGCCGACTTGTCTCCATGGGTCTATTGCTGCCTCGGGCACCTTATGGTCGTTCTCCTGTGAGTCTAGATTATCGAATGGGACGCAAAACTGATAGTTAATTGTACGTTCAGGGCCTCCTAATGACGATGGAACACTGGACTTGTCTCCATGGGTCTATTGCTGCCTCGGGCACCTTATGGTCGTTCTCCTGTGAGCCTAGATTATCGAACCGGACGCAAAACTGATAGTTAAATATGACGTTGAGGGCCTCCTAATGACGATGGAACACTCAAATTGCGTCCCGATTCAATACATCGTCCTCCAGCCGACTTGTCTCCATGGGTCTATCGCTGCTTCGGGCGCCTTATGGTCGTTCTCCTGTAAGTCTAGATATCGAAAAGGACGTAAAACTGATAGTTAATTGTAACGTTCAGGCCTCCTAATGACGATGGAACACTCAAATTGCGTCCCGATTCAATACAGCGTCCTCCAGCCGACTTGTCTCCATGGGTCTATTGCTGCCTCGGCACATTGTGGTCGTTCTCCTGTGAGTCTAGGTTATCGAAGGGGACGCAAAACTAAAAGTTAATTGTAACGTTCAGGGCCTCCTTATGACGATGGAACACTCAAATTGCGTCCCGATTCAATACATCGTCCTCCAGCCGACTTGTCTCCATGGGTCTATTGCTGCCTCGGGCACCTTATGGTCGTTCTCCTGTGAGTCTAGATTTTCGAATCGGACGCAAATCTGATAGATAATTGTAACGTTCAGGGCCTCATAATGACGATGGAACACTCAAATTGCGTACCGATTCAATACATCGTCCTCCAGCCGGCTTGTCTCCGTGGGTCTATTGCTGCCTCGGGCACCTTATGGTCGTTTTCCCGTGAGTCTAGATTATCGAACCGGACGCAAAACTGATAGTTAATTGTAACGTTCAGGGCCTCCTAATGACGGTGGAATACGCAAATTGCGTCCCGGTTCAATACATCGTCCTCCAGCCGATTTGTCTCCATGGTTCTATTGCTGCCTCGGGGACCCTATGGTCGTTCTCCTGTGAGTCTAGATTATCGAATCGGACGAAAAACTGATAGTTAATTGTAACGTTCAGGGCCTCCTAATGACGATGGAACACTCAAATTGCGTCCCGATTCAATACATCGTCCTCCAGCCGACTTGTCTCCATGGGTGTATTGCTGCCTCGGGCACCTAATGGTCGTTCTCCTGTGAGTCTAGATTATCGAATCGGACGCAAAACTGATAGTTTATTGTAACGCTCAGGGCCCCCTAATGACGATGGAACATTCAAATTGCGTCCTGATTCAATACATCGTCCTCCAGCCGACTTGTCTCCATGGGTCTATTGCTGCCTCGGGCGCCATATGGTCGTTCTTCTGGGAGTCAAGATTATCGAATCGGACGCAAAACTGATAGATAATTGTACGTTCAGGGCCTCCTAATGACGATGGAACACTCAAATTGCGTCCCGATTCAATACAGCGTCCTCCAGCCGACTTGTCTCCATGGGTCTATTGCTGCCTCGGGCACCTTATGGTCGTTCTCCTGTGAGTCTAGATTATCGAAGGGGACGCAAAACTAAAAGTTAATTGTAACGTTCAGGGCCTCCTTATGACGATGGGACACTCAAATTGCGTCCCGATTCAATACATCGTCCTCCAGCCGACTTGTCTCCATGGGTCTATTGCTGCCTCCGGCACCTTATTGTCGTTCTCCTGTGAGTCTAGATTTTCGAATCGGACGCAAAACTGATAGTTAATTGTAACGTTCAGGGCCTCCTAATGACGATGGAACACTCAAAATGGAATCAATACATCGTCCTCCAGCCGACTTGTCTCCATGGGTCTATTGCTGCCTCGGGCACCTTATGGTCGTTCTCCTGTGAGTCTAGATTTTCGAATCGGACGCAAAACTGATAGTTAATTGTAACGTTCAGGTCCTCCTAATGACGATGGAACACTCAAAATGGAATCAATACATCGTCCTCCAGCCGACTTGTCTCCATGGGTCTATTGCTGCCTCGATCGCCATATGGTCGTTCTTCTGGGAGTCAAGATTATCGAATCGGACGCAAAACTGATAGTTAATTGTACGTTCAAGGCCTCCTAATGACGATGGAACACTCAAATTGCGTCCCGATTCAATGCATCGTCCTCCAGCCGACTTGTCTCCATGGGTCTATTGCTGAATCGGGCACCTTATGGTCGTTCCCCTGTGAGTCTAGATTTTCGAATCGGACGCAAAACTGATAGTTAATTGTAACGTTCAGGGCCTCCTAATGACGATGGAACACTCAAAATGGAATCAATACATCGTCCTCCAGCCGACTTGTTTCCATGGGTCTATTGCTGCCTCGGGCACCTTATGGTCGTTCTCCTGTGAGTCTAGATTTTCGAATCGGACGCAAAACTGATAGTTAATTGTAACGTTCAGGGCCTCCTAATGACGATGGAACACTCAAAATGGAATCAATATATCGTCCTCCAGCCGACTTGTTTCCATGTGTCTATTGCTGCCTCGGGCACCTTATGGTCGTTCTCCTGTGAGTCTAGATTTTCGAATCGGACGCAAAACTGATAGTTAATTGTAACGTTCAGGTCCTCCTAATGACGATGGAACACTCAAAATGGAATCAATACATCGTCCTCCAGCCGACTTGTTTCCATGGGTCTATTGCTGCCTCGGGCACCTTATGGTCGTTCTCCTGTGAGTCTAGATTTTCGAATCGGACGCAAAACTGATAGTTAATTGTAACGTTCAGGGCCTCCTAATGACGATGGAACACTCAAATTGCGTCCCGATTCAATACATCGTCCTCCAGCCGACTTGTCTCCATGGGTCTATTGCTGCCTCCGGCACCTTATTGTCGTTCTCCTGTGAGTCTAGATTTTCGAATCGGACGCAAAACTGATAGTTAATTGTAACGTTCAGGGCCTCCTAATGACGATGGAACACTCAATATGGAATCAATACATCGTCCTCCAGCCGACGTGTTTCCATGGGTCTATTGCTGCCTCGGGCACCTTATGGTCGTTCTCCTGTGAGTCTAGATTTTCGAATCGGACGCAAAACTGATAGTTAATTGTAACGTTCAGGGCCTCCTAATGACGATGGAACACTCAAATTGCGTCCCGATTCAATACATCGTCCTCCAGCCGACTTGTCTCCATGGGTGTATTGCTGCCTCGGGCACCTAATGGTCGTTCTCCTGTGAGTCTAGATTATCGAATCGGACGCAAAACTGATAGTTTATTGTAACGCTCAGGGCCCCCTAATGACGATGGAACATTCAAATTGCGTCCCGATTCAATACATCGTCCTCCAGCCGACTTGTCTCCATGGGTCTATTGCTGCCTCGGGCGCCATATGGTCGTTCTTCTGGGAGTCAAGATTATCGAATCGGACGCAAAACTGATAGTTAATTGTACGTTCAGGGCCTCCTAATGACGATGGAACACTCAAATTGCGTCCCGATTCAATACAGCGTCCTCCAGCCGACTTGTCTCCATGGGTCTATTGCTGCCTCGGGCACCTTATGGTCGTTCTCCTGTGAGTCTAGATTATCGAATGGGACGCAAAACTGATAGTTAATTGTAACGTTCAGGGCCTCCTTATGACGATGGAACACTCAAATTGCGTCCCGATTCAATACATCGTCCTCCAGCCGACTTGTCTCCATGGGTCTATTGCTGCCTCGGGCACCTTATGGTCGTTCTCCTGTGAGTCTAGATTATCGAATGGGACGCAAAACTGATAGTTAATTGTACGTTCAGGGCCTCCTAATGTCGATGGAACACTGGACTTGTCTCCATGGGTCTATTGCTGCCTCGGGCACCTTATGGTCGTTCTCCTGTGAGCCTAGATTATCGAACCGGACGCAAAACTGATAGTTAAATATGACGTTGAGGGCCTCCTAATGACGATGGAACACTCAAATTGCGTCCCGATTCAATACATCGTCCTCCAGTCGACTTGTCTCCATGGGTCTATCGCTGCTTCGGGCGCCTTATGGTCGTTCTCCTGTAAGTCTAGATATCGAAAAGGACGTAAAACTGATAGTTAATTGTAACGTTCAGGCCTCCTAATGACGATGGAACACTCAAATTGCGTCCCGATTCAATACAGCGTCCTCCAGCCGACTTGTCTCCATGGGTCTATTGCTGCCTCGGGCACCTTGTGGTCGTTCTCCTGTGAGTCTAGATTATCGAAGGGGACGCAAAACTAAAAGTTAATTGTAACGTTCAGGGCCTCCTTATGACGATGGAACACTCAAATTGCGTCCCGATTCAATACATCGTCCTCCAGCCGACTTGTCTCCATGGGTCTATTGCTGCCTCGGGCACCTTATGGTCGTTCTCCTGTGAGTCTAGATTTTCGAATCGGACGCAAATCTGATAGATAATTGTAACGTTCAGGGCCTCATAATGACGATGGAACACTCAAATTGCGTACCGATTCAATACATCGTCCTCCAGCCGACTTGTCTCCGTGGGTCTATTGCTGCCTCGGGCACCTTATGGTCGTTTTCCCGTGAGTCTAGATTATCGAACCGGACGCAAAACTGATAGTTAATTGTAACGTTCAGGGCCTCCTAATGACGGTGGAATATGCAAATTGCGTCCCGGTTCAATACATCGTCCTCCAGCCGATTTGTCTCCATGGTTCTATTGCTGCCTCGGGGACCCTATGGTCGTTCTCCTGTGAGTCTAGATTATCGAATCGGACGAAAAACTGATAGTTAATTGTAACGTTCAGGGCCTCCTAATGACGATGGAACACTCAAATTGCGTCCCGATTCAATACATCGTCCTCCAGCCGACTTGTCTCCATGGGTGTATTGCTGCCTCGGGCACCTAATGGTCGTTCTCCTGTGAGTCTAGATTATCGAATCGGACGCAAAACTGATAGTTTATTGTAACGCTCAGAGCCCCCTAATGACGATGGAACATTCAAATTGCGTCCTGATTCAATACATCGTCCTCCAGCCGACTTGTCTCCATGGGTCTATAGCTGCCTCGGGCGCCATATGGTCGTTCTTCTGGGAGTCAAGATTATCGAATCGGACGCAAAACTGATAGTTAATTGTACGTTCAGGGCCTCCTAATGACGATGGAACACTC
Source organism: Schistocerca cancellata (assembly GCF_023864275.1). Lineage (NCBI taxonomy): Eukaryota > Metazoa > Arthropoda > Insecta > Orthoptera > Acrididae > Schistocerca > Schistocerca cancellata. The sequence continues at coordinate 3,947,632 of NW_026047112.1, forward strand.
AAATTGCGTCCCGATTCAATACAGCGTCCTCCAGCCGACTTGTCTCCATGGGTCTATTGCTGCCTCGGGCACCTTATGGTCGTTCTCCTGTGAGTCTAGATTATCGAAGGGGACGCAAAACTAAAAGTTAATTGTAACGTTCAGGGCCTCCTTATGACGATGGGACACTCAAATTGCGTCCCGATTCAATACATCGTCCTCCAGCCGACTTGTCTCCATGGGTCTATTGCTGCCTCCGGCACCTTATTGTCGTTCTCCTGTGAGTCTAGATTTTCGAATCGGACGCAAAACTGATAGTTAATTGTAACGTTCAGGGCCTCCTAATGACGATGGAACACTCAAAATGGAATCAATACATCGTCCTCCAGCCGACTTGTTTCCATGGGTCTATTGCTGCCTCGGGCACCTTATGGTCGTTCTCCTGTGAGTCTAGATTTTCGAATCGGACGCAAAACTGATAGTTAATTGTAACGTTCAGGTCCTCCTAATGACGATGGAACACTCAAAATGGAATCAATACATCGTCCTCCAGCCGACTTGTCTCCATGGGTCTATTGCTGCCTCGATCGCCATATGGTCGTTCTTCTGGGAGTCAAGATTATCGAATCGGACGCAAAACTGATAGTTAATTGTACGTTCAAGGCCTCCTAATGACGATGGAACACTCAAATTGCGTCCCGATTCAATGCATCGTCCTCCAGCCGACTTGTCTCCATGGGTCTATTGCTGAATCGGGCACCTTATGGTCGTTCTCCTGTGAGTCTAGATTTTCGAATCGGACGCAAAACTGATAGTTAATTGTAACGTTCAGGGCCTCCTAATGACGATGGAACACTCAAAATGGAATCAATACATCGTCCTCCAGCCGACTTGTTTCCATGGGTCTATTGCTGCCTCGGGCACCTTATGGTCGTTCTCCTGTGAGTCTAGATTTTCGAATCGGACGCAAAACTGATAGTTAATTGTAACGTTCAGGGCCTCCTAATGACGATGGAACACTCAAATTGCGTCCCGATTCAATACATCGTCCTCCAGCCGACTTGTCTCCATGGGTCTATTGCTGCCTCGGGCACCTTATGGTCGTTCTCCTGTGAGTCTAGATTATCGAATCGGACGCAAAACTGATAGTTTATTGTAACGCTCAGGGCCCCCTAATGACGATGGAACATTCAAATTGCGTCCCGATTCAATACATCGTCCTCCAGCCGACTTGTCTCCATGGGTCTATAGCTGCCTCGGGCGCCATATGGTCGTTCTTCTGGGAGTCAAGATTATCGAATCGGACGCAAAACTGATAGTTAATTGTACGTTCAGGGCCTCCTAATGACGATGGAACACTCAAATTGCGTCCCGATTCAATACAGCGTCCTCCAGCCGACTTGTCTCCATGGGTCTATTGCTGCCTCGGGCACCTTATGGTCGTTCTCCTGTGAGTCTAGATTATCGAATGGGACGCAAAACTGATAGTTAATTGTAACGTTCAGGGCCTCCTTATGACGATGGAACACTCAAATTGCGTCCCGATTCAATACATCGTCCTCCAGCCGACTTGTCTCCATGGGTCTATTGCTGCCTCGGGCACCTTATGGTCGTTCTCCTGTGAGTCTAGATTATCGAATGGGACGCAAATCTGATAGTTAATTGTAACGTTCAGGTCTCGTAATGACGATGGAACACTCAAAATGCGTCCTGATTCAATACATCGTCCTCCAGCCGACTTGTCTCCATGGGACTAATGCTGCCTCGGGCACCTTATGGTCGTTCTCCCGTGAGTCTAGATTATCGAACCGGACGCAAAACTGATAGTTAAATATGACGTTCAGGGCCTCCTAATGACGATGGAACACTCAAATTGCGTCCCGATTCAATAGATCGTCCTCCAGCCGACTTGTCTCCATGGGTCTATCGCTGCTTCGGGCGCCTTATGGTCGTTCTCCTGTAAGTCTAGATATCGAAAAGGACGCAAAACTGATAGTTAATTGTAACGTTCAGGCCTCCTAATGACGATGGAACACTCAAATTGCGTCCCGATTCAATACAGCGTCCTCCAGCCGACTTGTCTCCATGGGTCTATTACTGCCTCGGGCACCTTATGGTCGTTCTCCTGTGAGTCTAGATTATCGAAGGGGACGCAAAACTAAAAGTTAATTGTAACGTTCAGGGCCTCCTAATGACGATGGAACACTCAAATTGCGTCCCGATTCAATACATCGTCCTCCAGCCGACTTGTCTCCATGGGTCTATTGCTGCCTCGGGCACCTTATGGTCGTTCTCCTGTGAGTCTAGATTTTCGAATCGGACGCAAATCTGATAGTTAATTGTAACGTTCAGGGCCTCATAATGACGATGGAACACTCAAATTGCGTACCGATTCAATACATCGTCCTCCAGCCGACTTGTCTCCGTGGGTCTATTGCTGCCTCGGGCACCTTATGGTCGTTTTCCCGTGAGTCTAGATTATCGAACCGGACGCAAAACTGATAGTTAATTGTAACGTTCAGGGCCTCCTAATGACCATGGAACACTCAAATTGCGTGCCGATTCAATACATCGTCCTCCGGCCGACTTGTTTCCAAGTGTCTATCGCTGCTTCGGGCGCCTTTCGGTCGTTCTCCTGTGAGTCTAGATATCAAAAGGGACGCAAAACTGATAGTTTATTGTAACGTTCAGGCCTCCTAATGATGATGGAACACTCAAATTGCGTCCCGATTCAATACATCGTCCTCCAGCTGACTTGTCTCCATGGGTCTATTGCTGCCTCGGGCACCTAATGGTCGTTCTCCTGTGAGTTTACATTATCGAATGGGACGCAAAACTGATAGTTAATTGTAACGTTCAGGGCCTCCTAATGACGACGGAATACTCAAATTGCGTCCCGATTCAATACATCGTCCTCCAGCCGACTTGTCTCCATGGGTCTATTGCTGCCTCGGGCACCTTATGGTCGTTCTCCTGTGAGTCTAGATTATCGAATCGTACGCAAGACTGATAGTTTATTGTAACGCTCAGGGCCCCCTAATGACGATGGAACATTCAAATTGCGTCCCGATTCAATACATCGTCCTCCAGCCGACTTGTCTCCATGGGTCTATAGCTGCCTCGGGCGCCATATGGTCGTTCTTCTGGGAGTCAAGATTATCGAATCGGACGCAAAACTGATAGTTAATTGTACGTTCAGGGCCTCCTAATGACGATGGAACACTCAAATTGCGTCCCGATTCAATACAGCGTCCTCCAGCCGACTTGTCTCCATGGGTCTATTGCTGCCTCGGGCACCTTATGGTCGTTCTCCTGTGAGTCTAGATTATCGAATGGGACGCAAAACTGATAGTTAATTGTAACGTTCAGGGCCTCCTTATGACGATGGAACACTCAAATTGCGTCCCGATTCAATACATCGTCCTCCAGCCGACTTGTCTCCATGGGTCTATTGCTGCCTCGGGCACCTTATGGTCGTTCTCCTGTGAGTCTAGATTATCGAATGGGACGCAAATCTGATAGTTAATTGTAACGTTCAGGTCTCGTAATGACGATGGAACACTCAAAATGCGTCCTGATTCAATACATCGTCCTCCAGCCGACTTGTCTCCATGGGACTAATGCTGCCTCGGGCACCTTATGGTCGTTCTCCCGTGAGTCTAGATTATCGAACCGGACGCAAAACTGATAGTTAAATATGACGTTCAGGGCCTCCTAATGACGATGGAACACTCAAATTGCGTCCCGATTCAATACATCGTCCTCCAGCCGACTTGTCTCCATGGGTCTATCGCTGCTTCGGGCGCCTTATGGTCGTTCTCCTGTAAGTCTAGATATCGAAAAGGACGCAAAACTGATAGTTAATTGTAACGTTCAGGCCTCCTAATGACGATGGAACACTCAAATTGCGTCCCGATTCAATACAGCGTCCTCCAGCCGACTTGTCTCCATGGGTCTATTGCTGCCTCGGGCACCTTATGGTCGTTCTCCTGTGAGTCTAGATTATCGAAGGTAAACGCAAAACTAAAAGTTAATTGTAACGTTCAGGGCCTCCTAATGACGATGGAACACTCAAATTGCGTCCCGATTCAATACATCGTCCTCCAGCCGACTTGTCTCCATGGGTCTATTGCAGCCTCGGGCACCTTATGGTCGTTCTCCTGTGAGTCTAGATTTTCGAATCGGACGCAAATCTGATAGTTAATTGTAACGTTCAGGGCCTCATAATGACGATGGAACACTCAAATTGCGTACCGATTCAATACATCGTCCTCCAGCCGACTTGTCTCCGTGGGTCTATTGCTGCCTCGGGCACCTTATGGTCGTTTTCCCGTGAGTCTAGATTATCGAACCGGACGCAAAACTGATAGTTAATTGTAACGTTCAGGGCCTCCTAATGACGATGGAACACTCAAATTGCGTGCCGATTCAATACATCGTCCTCCAGCCGACTTGTTTCCAAGTGTCTATCGCTGCTTCGGGCGCCTTTCGGTCGTTCTCCTGTGAGTCTAGATATCGAAAGGGACGCATAACTGATAGTTTATTGTAACGTTCAGGCCTCCTAATGATGATGGAACACTCAAATTGCGTCCCGATTCAATACATCGTCCTCCAGCTGACTTGTCTCCATGGGTCTATTGCTGCCTCGGGCACCTAATGGTCGTTCTCCTGTGAGTCTACATTATCGAATGGGACGCAAAACTGATAGTTAATTGTAACGTTCAGGGCCTCCTAATGACGACGGAATACTCAAATTGCGTCCCGATTCAGTACATCGTCCTCCAGCCGACTTGTCTCCATGGGTCTATTGCTGCCTCGGGCACCTTATGGTAGTTCTCCTGTGAGTCTAGATTATCGAATCGGACGCAACACTGATAGTTAATTGTAACGTTCAGGGCCTCCTAATGACGGTGGAATACGCAAATTGCATCCCGGTTCAATACATCGTCCTCCAGCCGATTTGTCTCCATGGTTCTATTGCTGCCTCGGGGACCCTATGGTCGTTCTCCTGTGAGTCTAGATTATCGAATCGGACGCAAAACTGATAGTTTATTGTAACGCTCAGGGCCCCCTAATGACGATGGAACATTCAAATTGCGTCCCGATTCAATACATCGTCCTCCAGCCGACTTGTCTCCATGGGTCTATTGCTGCCTCGGGCGCCATATGGTCGTTCTTCTGGGAGTCAAGATTATCGAATCGGACGCAAAACTGATAGTTAATTGTACGTTCAGGGCCTCCTAATGACGATGGAACACTCAAATTTCGTCCCGATTCAATACAGCGTCCTCCAGCCGACTTGTCTCCATGGGTCTATTGCTGCCTCGGGCACCTTATGGTCGTTCTCCTGTGAGTCTAGATTATCGAAGGGGACGCAAAACTAAATATTAATTGTAACGTTCAGGGCCTCCTTATGACGATGGGACACTCAAATTGCGTCCCGATTCAATACATCGTCCTCCAGCCTCCGGCACCTTATTGTCGTTCTCCTGTGAGTCTAGATTTTCGAATCGGACGCAAAACTGATAGTTAATTGTAACGTTCAGGGCCTCCTAATGACGATGGAACACTCAAAATGGATTCAATACATCGTCCTCCAGCCGACTTGTTTCCATGGGTCTATTGCTGCCTCGGGCACCTTATGGTCGTTCTCCTGTGAGTCTAGATTTTCGAATCGGACGCAAAACTGATAGTTAATTGTAACGTTCAGGTCCTCCTAATGACGATGGAACACTCAAAATGGAATCAATACATCGTCCTCCAGCCGACTTGTCTCCATGGGTCTATTGCTGCCTCGATCGCCATATGGTCGTTCTTCTGGGAGTCAAGATTATCGAATCGGACGCAAAACTGATAGTTAATTGTACGTTCAAGGCCTCCTAATGACGATGGAACACTCAAATTGCGTCCCGATTCAATGCATCGTCCTCCAGCCGACTTGTCTCCATGGGTCTATTGCTGTATCGGGCACCTTATGGTCGTTCTCCTGTGAGTCTAGATTTTCGAATCGGACGCAAAACTGATAGTTAATTGTAACGTTCAGGGCCTCCTAATGACGATGGAACACTCAAAATGGAATCAATACATCGTCCTCCAGCCGACTTGTCTCCATGGGTCTATCGCTGCTTCGGGCGCCTTGTGGTCGTTCTCCTGTAAGTCTAGATATCGAAAAGGACGCAAAACTGATAGTTAATTGTAACGTTCAGGCCTCCTAATGACGATGGAACACTCAATTTGCGTCCCGATTCAATACATCGTCCTCCAGCCGACTTGTCTCCATGGGTCTATTGCTGCCTCGATCGCTATATGGTCGTTCTTCTGGGAGTCAAGATTATCGAATCGGACGCAAAACTGATAGTTAATTGTACGTTCAAGGCCTCCTAATGACGATGGAACACTCAAATTGCGTCCCGATTCAATGCATCGTCCTCCAGCCGACTTGTCTCCATGGGTCTATTGCTGCCTCGGGCACCTTATGGTCGTTCTCCTGTGAGTCTAGATTTTCGAATCGAACGCGAAACTGATATTTAATTGTAACGTTCCGGGCCTCCTAATGGCGATGGAGCACTCAAATTGTGTCCCGATTCAATACATCGTCCTCCAGCCGACTTGTCTCCATGGGTCTATTGCTGCCTCGGGCACCTTATGGTCGTTCTCCTGTGAGTCTAGATTTTCGAATCGAACGCGAAACTGATATTTAATTGTAACGTTCCGGGCCTCCTAATGACGATGGAGCACTCAAATTGTGTCCCGATTCAATACATCGTCCTCCAGCCGACTTGTCTCCATGGGTCTATTGCTGCCTCGGGCACCTTATGGTCGTTCTCCTGTGAGTCTAGATTATCGAATCGTACGCAAGACTGATAGTTAATTGTAACGTTCAGGGCCTCCTAATGACGGTGGATCACTCAAATTGCGTCCCGATTCAATACATCGTCCTCCAGCCGACTTGCCTCCATGGGTCTATTGCTGCCCTGGGCACCGATTGGTCGTTCTCCTGTGAGTCTAGATTTTCGAATCGGACGCAAAATTGATAGTTAATTGTAACGTTCAGGGCCTCCTAATGACGATGGAATACTCAAATTGCGTCCCGATTCGATACATCGTCCGCCAGCCGAATTGTCTCCATCGGTCTATTGCTGCCTCGGGCACATTATGGTCGTTCTCCTGTGAGTCTAGATTTTCGAATCGGACGCAAAACTGATAGTTAATTGTAACGTTCAGGGCCTCCTAATGACGATGGAACACTCAAATTGCGTCCCGATTCAATACATCGTCCTCCAGCCAACTTGTCTCCATGGGTCTATCGCTGCTTCGGGCGCTTTATGGTCGTTCTCCTGTGAGTCTAGATATCGAAAGGGAAGCAAAACTGATAGTTAATTGTAACGTTCAGGCCTCCTAATGACGATGGAACACTCCAATTGCGTCCCGATTCAATACATCGTCCTCCAGCCGACTTGTCTCCATGGGTCTATTGGTGCCTCGGGCACCTTATAGTCGTTCTCCTGTGAGTCTAGATTATCGAATGGGACGCAAAACTCATAGTTAATTGTAACGTTCATGGCCTCCTAATGACGACGGAATATTCAAATTGGGTCCCAATTCAGTAATCGTCCTCCAGCCGACTTGTCTCCATGTGTCTATTGCTGCCTCGGGCACCTTATGGTAGTTCTCCTGTGAGTCTAGATTATCGAATCGGACGCAATACTGATAGTTAATTGTAACGTTCAGGGCCTCCTAATGACGATGGAACACTCAAATTGCGTACCGATTCAATACATCGTCCTCCAGCCGATTTGTCTCCATGGGTCTATTGTTGCCTCGGGCAGCTTATGGTTGTTCTCCTGTGAGTCTAGATTATCGAATTGGACGCAATACTGGTAGTTAATTGTAACGTTCCAGGCCTCCTAATGACGATGGAACACTCAAATTGCGTCCCGGTTCAATACATCGTCCTCCAGCCGATTTGTCTCCATGGTCCTATTGCTGCCTCGGGCACCTTATGGTCGTTCTCCTGTGAGTCTAGATTATCCAATGGGACGCAAATCTGATAGTTAATTGTAACGTTCAGTTCTCGTAATGACGATGAAACACTCAAATTGCGTCCCGATTCCATACATCGTCCTCCAGCCGATTTGTCTCCATGGGTCTATTGTTGCCTCGGGCAGCTTATGGTCGTTCTCCTGTGAGTCTAGATTATCGAATCGGACGCAATACTGATAGTTAATTGTAACGTTCAGGGCCTCCTAATGACGATGGAACACTCAAATTGCGTCCCGGTTCAATACATCGTCCTCCAGCCGATTTGTCTCCATGGTCCTATTGCTGCCTCGGGCACCTTATGGTCGTTCTCCTGTGAGTCTAGATTATCGAATGGGACGCAAATCTGATAGTTAATTGTAACGTTCAGTTCTCGTAATGACGATGAAACACTCAAATTGCGTCCCGATTCCATACATCGTCCTCCAGCCGATTTGTCTCCATGGGTCTATTGTTGCCTCGGGCAGCTTATGGTCGTTCTCCTGTGAGTCTAGATTATCGAATTGGACGCAATACTGGTAGTTAATTGTAACGTTCCGGGCCTCCTAATGACGATGGAACACTCAAATTGCGTTCCGATTCAATACATCGTCCTCCACACGACTTGTCTCCATGGGTCTATTGCTGCCTCGGGCACCTTATGGTCGTTCTCCTGTGAGTCTAGATTTTCGAATCGGACACAAATCTGATAGTTATTTGTAACGTTCAGGGCCTCCTAATGACGATGGAACACTCAAATTGTGTACCGATTCAATACATCGTCCTCCAGCCGACTTGTCTCCATGGGTCTATCGCTGCCTCGGGCACCTTATGGTCGTTCTCCCGTGAGTCTAGATTATCGAACCGGACGCAAAACTGATAGTTAATTGTAACGTTCAGGGCCTCCTAATGACGATGGAACACTCAAATTGCGTGCCGATTCAATACATCGTCCTCCAGCCGACTTGTTTCCATGTGTCTATCGCTGCTTCGGGCGCCTTATGGTCGTTCTCCTGTGAGTCTAGATATCGAAAGGGACGCAAAGCTGATAGTTTATTGTAACGTTCAGGCCTCCTAATGACGATGGAACACTCAAATTGCGTCCCGATTCAATACATCGTCCTCCAGCCGACTTGTCTCCATGGGTCTATTGCTGCCTCGGGCACCTTATGGTCGTTCTCCTGTGAGTCTAGATTATCGAATGGGACGCAAAACTGATAGTTAATTGTAACGTTCAGGGCCTCCTTATGACGATGGAACACTCAAATTGCGTCCCGATTCAATACATCGTCCTCCAGCCGACTTGTCTCCATGGGTCTATTGCTGCCTCGGGCACCTTATGGTCGTTCTCCTGTGAGTCTAGATTATCAAATGGGACGCAAATCTGATAGTTAATTGTAACTTTCAGGTCTCGTAATGACGATGGAACACTCAAAATGCGTCCTGATTCAATACATCGTCCTCCAGCCGACTTGTCTCCATGGGTCTATTGCTGCCTCGGGCACCTTATGGTCGTACTCCTGTGAGTCTAGATTTTCGAATCGGACGCAAAACTGATAGTAAATTGTAACGTTCAGGGCCTCCTAATGACGATGGAACACTCAAAATGGAATCAATACATCGTCCTCCAGCCGACTTGTCTCCATGGGTCTATTGCTGCCTTGGGCGCCATATGGTCGTTCTTCTGGGAGTCAAGATTATCGAATCGGACGCAAAACTGATAGTTAATTGTACGTTCAGGGCCTCCTAATGACGATGGAACACTCAAATTGCGTCCCGATTTAATACATCGTCCTCCAGCCGACTTGTCTCCATGGGTCTATTGCTGCATCGGGCACCTTATGGTCGATCTCCTGTGAGTCTAGATTTTCGAATCGGACGCAAAACTGATAGTCAATTGTAACGTTCAGGGCCTCCTAACGACGATGGAACACTCAAATTGCGTACCGATTCAATACATCGTCCTCCAGCCGACTTGTCTCCATGGGACTATTGCTGCCTCGGGCACCTTATGGTCGTTCTCCCGTGAGTCTAGATTATCGAACCGGACGCAAAACTGATAGTTAATTGTGACGTTCAGGGCCTCCTAATGACGATGGAACACTCAAATTGCGTCCCGATTCAATACATCGTCCTCCAGCCGACTTGTCTCCATGGGTCTATCGCTGCTTCGGGCGCCTTATGGTCGTTCTCCTGTAAGTCTAGATATCGAAAAGGACGCAAAACTGATAGTTAATTGTAACGTTCAGGCCTCCTAATGACGATGGAACACTCAAATTGCGTCCCGATTCAATACAGCGTCCTCCAGCCGACTTGTCTCCATGGGTCTATTGCTGCCTCGGGCACCTTATGGTCGTTCTCCTGTGAGTCTAGATTATCGAAGGGGACGCCAAACTAAAAGTTAATTGTAACGTTCAGGGCCTCCTTATGACGATGGAACACTCAAATTGCGTCCCGATTCAATACATCGTCCTCCAGCCAACTTGTCTCCATGGGTTTATTGCTGCCTCGGGCACCTTATGGTCGTTCTCCTGTGAGTCTAGATTTTCGAATCGGACGCAAATCTGATAGTTAATTGTAACGTTCAGGGCCTCCTAATGACGATGGAACACTCAAATTGCGTACCGATTCAATACATCGTCCTCCAGCCGACTTGTCTCCGTGGGTCTATTGCTGCCTCGGGCACCTTATGGTCGTTCTCCCGTGAGTCTAGATTATCGAACCGGACGCAAAACTGATAGTTAATTGTAACGTTCAGGGCCTCCTAATGACGATGGAACACTCAAATTGCGTGCCGAATCAATACATCGTCCTCCAGCCGACTTGTTTCCATGTGTCTATCGCTGCTTCGGGCGCCTTTCGGTCGTTCTCCTGTGAGTCTAGATAACGAAAGGGACGCAAAACTGATAGTTTATTGTAACGTTCAGGCCTCCTAATGATGATGGAACACTCAAATTGCGTACCGATTCAATACATCGTCCTCCAGCCGACTTGTCTCCATGGGTGTATTGCTGCCTCGGGCACCTTATGGTCGTTCTCCTGCGAGTCTAGATTATCGAATCGGACACAAATCTGATAGTTTATTGTAACGCTCAGGGCCCCCTAATGACGATGGAACATTCAAATTGCGTCCCGATTCAATACATCGTCCTCCAGCCGACTTGTCTCCATGGGTCTATTGCTGCCTCGGGCGCCATATGGTCGTTCTCCTGTGAGTCTAGATTTTCGAATCGGACGCAAAACTGATAGTTAATTGTAACGTTCAGGGCCTCCTAATGACGATGGAACACTCAAAATTGAATCAATACATCGTCCTCCAGCCGACTTGTCTCCATGGGTCTATTGCTGCCTCGGGCACCTAATGGTCGTTCTCCTGTGAGTCTAGATTTTCGAATCGGACGCAAAACTCATAGTTAATTGTAACGTTCAGGGCCTCCTAATGACGATGGACCACTCAAAATGGAATCAATACATCGTCCTCCAGCCGACTTGTCTCCATGGGTCTATTGCTGCCTCGATCGCCATATGGTCGTTCTTCTGGGAGTCAAGATTATCGAATCGGACGCAAAACTGATAGTTAATTGTACGTTCAGGGCCTCCTAATGACGATGGAACACTCAAATTGCGTCCCGATTCAATGCATCGTCCTCCAGCCGACTTGTCTCCATGGGTCTATTGCTGAATCGGGCACCTTATGGTCGTTCTCCTGTGAGTCTAGATTTTCGAATCGGACGCAAAACTGATAGTTAATTGTAACGTTCAGGGCCTCCTAATGACGATGGAACACTCGAATTGCGTACCGATTCAATACATCGTCCTCCAGCCGACTTGTCTCCGTGGGTCTATTGCTGCCTCGGGCACCTTATGGTCGTTCTCCCATGAGTCTAGATTATCGAACCGGACGCAAAACTGATAGTTAATTGTAACGTTCAGGGCCTCCTAATGACGATGGAACACTCAAATTGCGTGCCGAATCAATACATCGTCCTCCAGCCGACTTGTTTCCATGTGTCTATCGCTGCTTCGGGCGCCTTTCGGTCGTTCTCCTGTGAGTCTAGATAACGAAAGGGACGCAAAACTGATAGTTTATTGTAACGTTCAGGCCTCCTAATGATGATGGAACACTCAAATCGCGTACCGATTCAATACATCTTCCTCCAGCCGACTTGTCTCTATGGGTGTATTGCTGCCTCGGGCACCTTATGGTCGTTCTCCTGTGAGTCTAGATTATCGAATCGGACACAAATCTGATAGTTTATTGTAACGCTCAGGGCCCCCTAATGACGATGGAACATTCAAATTGCGTCCCGATTCAATACATCGTCCTCCAGCCGACTTGTCTCCATGGGTCTATTGCTGCCTCGGGCGCCATATGGTCGTTCTCCTGTGAGTCTAGATTTTCGAATCGGACGCAAAACTGATAGTTAATTGTAACGTTCAGGGCCTCCTAATGACGATGGAACACTCAAAATGGAATCAATACATCGTCCTCCAGCCGACTTGTCTCCATGGGTCTATTGCTGCCTCGGGCACCTTATGGTCGTTCTCCTGTGAGTCTAGATTTTCGAATCGGACGCAAAACTCATAGTTAATTGTAACGTTCAGGGCCTCCTAATGACGATGGACCACTCAAAATGGAATCAATACATCGTCCTCCAGCCGACTTGTCTCCATGGGTCTATTGCTGCCTCGATCGCCATATGGTCGTTCTTCTGGGAGTCAAGATTATCGAATCGGACGCAAAACTGATAGTTAATTGTACGTTCAGGGCCTCCTAATGACGATGGAACACTCAAATTGCGTCCCGATTCAATGCATCGTCCTCCAGCCGACTTGTCTCCATGGGTCTATTGCTGAATCGGGCACCTTATGGTCGTTCTCCTGTGAGTCTAGATTTTCGAATCGGACGCAAAACTGATAGTTAATTGTAACGTTCAGGGCCTCCTAATGACGATGGAACACTCGAATTGCGTACCGATTCAATACATCGTCCTCCAGCCGACTTGTCTCCATGGGACTATTGCTGCCTCGGGCACCTTATGGTCGTTCTCCCGTGAGTCTAGATTATCGAACCGGACGCAAAACTGATAGTTAATTGTAACGTTCAGGGCCTCCTAATGACGATGGAACACTCAAAATGGAATCAATATATCGTCCTCCAGCCGACTTGTCTCCATGGGTCTATCTCTGCTTCGGGGGCCTTGTGGTCGTTCTCCTGTAAGTCTAGATATCGAAAAGGACGCAAAACTGATAGTTAATTGTAACGTCCAGGCCTCCTAATGACGATGGAACACTCAATTTGCGTCCCGATTCAATACAGCGTCCTCCAGCCGATTTGTCTCCATGGGTCTATTGCTGCCTCGGGCACCTTATGGTCGTTCTCCTGTGAGTCTAGATTATCGAAGGGGACGCAAAAGTTAATTGTAACGTTCAGGGCCTCCTTATGACGATGGAACACTGAAATTGCGTCCCGATTCAATACATCGTCCTCCAGCCGACTTGCCTCCATGGGTCAATTGCTGCCTCGGGCACCTTATGGTCGTTCTCCTGTGAGTCTAGATTTTCGAATCGGACGCAAAACTGATAGTTAATTGTAACGTTCAGGGCCTCCTAATGACGATGGAACACTCAAATTGCGTCCCGATTCAATACATCGTCCTCCAGCCGACATGTCTCCATGGGTCTATTGCTGCCTCGGGCACCTTATGGTCGTTATCCTGTGAGTCTAGATTTTCGAATCGAACGCGAAACTGATAGTTAATTGTAACGTTCAGGGCCTCCTAATGACGGTGGATCACGCAAACTGCGTCCCGATTCAATACATCGTCCTCCAGCCGACTTGCCTCCATGGGTCTATTGCTGCCCTGGGCACCGTTTGGTCGTTCTCCTGTGAGTCTAGATTTTCGAATCGGACGCAAAATTGATAGTTAATTGTAACGTTCAGGGCCTCCTAATGACGATGGAATACTCAAATTGCGTCCCGATTCGATACATCGTCTGCCTACGGAATTGTCTCCATCGGTCTATTGCTGCCTCGGGCACATTATGGTCGTTCTCCTGTGAGTCTAGATTTTCGAATCGGACGCAAAACTGATAGTTAATTGTAACGTTCAGGGCCTCCTTATGACGATGGAACACCCAAATTGCGTCCCGATTCAATACATCGTCCTCCAGCCGACTTGTCTCCATGGGTCTATTGCTGCCTCGGGCACCTTAGGGTCGTTCACCTGTGAGTCTAGATTGTCGAATCGAACGCAAAACTGATAGTTAATTGTAACGTTCATGGCCGCCTAATGACGATGGAACACTCAAATTGCGTCTAGATTCAATATTTCGTCTTCCAGCCGACTATTCTCCATGGGTCTATTGCTGCCTCGGGCACCTTATGGTCGTTCTCCTGTGAGTCTAGATTATCGAATCGGGCGGAAAACTGATTGTTAACTGTAACGTTCAGGGCCTCCTAATGACGAAGGAACACTCAAATTGCGTACCGATTCAATACATCGTCCTCCAGCCGACTTGTCTCCATGGGTCTATTGCTGCCTCGGGCACCTTATGGTCGTTCTCCTGTGAGTCCAGATTATCGAATCGGACACAAAACTGATAGTTAATTGCAACGTTCAGGGCCTCCTAATGACGATGGAACACTCAAATTGCGTCCCGATTCAATACATCGTCCTCCAGCCGATTTGTCTCCATGGTCTATTGCTGCCTCGGGCACCTTATGGTCGTTCTCCTGTGAGTCTAGTTCATCGAATCGGACGCAAAACTGATAGTTAATTGTAACGTTCAGGGCCTCCTAATGACGATGGAACACTCAAATTGCGTCCCGATTCAACACAGCATCCTCCAGCCGACTTGTCCCCATGGGTCTATTGCTGCCTAGGGCACCTTATGGTCGTTCTCCTGTGAGTCTAGATTATCGAATGGGACAAAAAAACTGATAGTTTATTGCAACGTTCAGGGCCTCCTAATGACGATGGAACACTCAAATTGCGTCCCGATTCAATACATCGTCCTCCAGCCGACTTGGCTCCATCGGTTTATTGCTGCCTCGGGCACCTTACGGTCGTTCTCCTGTGAGTCTAGATTATTGTATGGGACTCAAAACTGATAGTTAATTGAAACGTTCAGGGCCTCCTAATGACGATGGAACACTCAAGTTGCGTCCCGATTCAATACGTCGTCCTCCCGCCGACTCGTCTCCATGGGTCTATTGCTGCCTCGGGCACCTTATGGTCGTTCTCCTGTGAGTCTAGATTATCGAATCGGACGCAAAACTGATAGTTAATTGTAACGTTCAGGGCCTCCTAATGACGATGGAACACCCAAATTGCGTCCCGATTCAATACATCGTCCTCCAGCCTACTTGTCTCCATGGGCCAATTACTGCCTTGGGCACCTTATGGTCGTTCTCCTATGAGTCTAGATTATCGAATGGGACGCAAAACTCATAGCTAATTGTAATGTTCAAGTCTCCTAATGACGATGGAATACTCAAATTGCGTCCCGATTCAATACATCGTCCTCCAGCCGACTTGTCTCCATGGGTCTACTGCTGCCTCGGGCGCCATATGGTCGTTCTTCTGGGAGTCAAGATTATCGAATCGGACGCAAAACTGATAGTTAATTGTACGTTCAGGGCCTCCTAATGACGATGGAACACTCAAATTGCGTCCCGATTCAATACAGCGTCCTCCAGCCGACTTGTCTCCATGGGTCTATTGCTGCCTCGGGCACCTTATGGTCGTTCTCCTGTGAGTCTAGATTATCGAAGGGGACACAAAACTAAAAGTTAATTGTAACGTTCAGGGCCTCCTTATGACGATGGGACACTCAAATTGCGTCCCGAATCAATACATCGTCCTCCAGCCGACTTGTCTCCATGGGTCTATTGCTGCCTCCGGCACCTTATGGTCGTTCTCCTGTGAGTCTAGATTTTCGAATCGGACGCAAAACTGATAGTTAATTGTAACGTTCAGGGCCTCCTAATGACGATGGAACACTCAAAATGGAATCAATACATCGTCCTCCAGCCGACTTGTCTCCATGGGTCTATTGCTGCCTCGGGCAACTTATGGTCGTTCTCCTGTGAGTCTAGATTTTCGAATCGGACGCAAAACTGATAGTTAATTGTAACGTTCAGGGCCTCCTAATGACGATGGAACACTCAAATTGGAATCAATACATCGTCCTCCAGCCGACTTGTCTCCATGGGTCTATTGCTGCCTCGATCGCCATATGGTCGTTCTTCTGGGAGTCAAGATTATCGAATCGGACGCAAAACTGATAGTTAATTGTACGTTCAGGGCCTCCTAATGACGATGGAACACTCAAATTGCGTCCCGATTCAATGCATCGTCCTCCAGCCGACTTGTCTCCATGGGTCTATTGCTGAATCGGGCACCTTATGGTCGTTCTCCTGTGAGTCTAGATTTTCGAATCGGACGCAAAACTGATAGTTAATTGTAACGTTCAGGGCCTCCTAATGACGGTGGAACACTCGAATTGCGTACCGATTCAATACATCGTCCTCCAGCCGACTTGCCTCCATGGGACTATTGCTGCCTCGGGCACCTTATGGTCGTTCTCCCGTGAGTCTAGATTATCGAACCGGACGCAAAACTGATAGTTAATTGTAACGTTCAGGGCCTCCTAATGACGATGGAACACTCAAAATGGAATCAATACATCGTCCTCCAGCCGACTTGTCTCCATGGATTAATCGCTGCTTCGGGCGCCTTGTGGTCGTTCTCCTGTAAGACTAGATATCGCAAAGGACGCAAAACTGATAGTTAATTGTAACGTTCAGGCCTCCTAATGACGTTGGAACACTCAATTTGCGTCCCGATTCAATACCGCGTCCTCCAGCCGACTTGTCTCCATGGGTCTATTGCTGCCTCGGGCACCTTATGGTCGTTCTCCTGTGAGTCTAGATAATCGAAGGGGACGCAAAACTGATAGTTAATTGTAACGTTCAGGGCCTCCTAATGACGATGGAACACTCAAATTGCGTCCCGATTCAATACATCGTCCTCCAGCCGACTTGTCTCCATGGGTTTATTGCTGCCTCGGGCACCTTATGGTCATTCTCTTGTGAGTCTAGATTTTCGAATCGAACGCGAAACTGATAGTTAATTGTAACGTTCCGGGCCTCCTAATGACGATGG
Source organism: Schistocerca cancellata (assembly GCF_023864275.1). Classification (NCBI taxonomy): domain Eukaryota; kingdom Metazoa; phylum Arthropoda; class Insecta; order Orthoptera; family Acrididae; genus Schistocerca; species Schistocerca cancellata. The sequence goes on from NW_026047112.1 coordinate 3,964,800, forward strand.
AGAACTCAAATTGTGTCCCGATTCAATACATCGTCCTCCAGCCGACTTGTCTCCATGGGTCTATTGCTGCCTCGGGCACCTTATGGTCGTTCTCCTGTGAGTCTAGATTATCGAATCGGACGCAAAACTGATAGTTAATTGTAACGTTCAGGGCCTCCTAATGACGGTGGATCACGCAAATTGCGTCCCGATTCAATACATCGTCCTCCAGCCGACTTGCCTCCATGGGTCTATTGCTGCCCTGGGCACCGTTTGGTCGTTCTCCTGTGAGTCTAGATTTTCGAATCGGACGCAAAATTGATAGTTAATTGTAACGTTCAGGGCCTCCTAATGACGATGGAATACTCTAATTGCGTCCCGATTCGATACATCGTCCGCCAGCCGAATTGTCTCCATCGGTGTCTTGCTGCCTCGGGCACATTATGGTCGTTCTCCTGTGAGTCTAGATTTTCGAATCGGACGCATAACTGATAGTTAATTGTAACGTTCAGGGCCTCCTAATGACGATGGAACACTCAAATTGCGTCCCGATTCAATACATCGTCCTCCAGCCGACTTGTCTCCATGGGTCTATTGCTGCCTAGGGCACATTATGGTCGTTCTCCTGTGAGTCTAAATCTTCGAATCGAACGCGAAACTGATAGTTAATTGTAACGTTCAGGGCCACCTAATGACGATGGAACACTCAAATTGCGTCCCGATTCAATACATCTTCCTCCAGCCGACTTGTCTCTATGGGTCTATTGCTGCCTCGGACACCTTATGGTCGTTCTCCTGTGAGTCTATTTATCGAATGGGACGCAAAACTGATAGTTAATTGTAACGTTCAGGGCCAACTTATGACGATGGAACACTCATATTGCGTCCCGATTCAATACATCGTCCTCCAGCCGACTTGTCTCCATGGGTCTATTGCTGCCTCGGGCACCTTAGGGTCGTTCACCTGTGAGTCTAGATTGTCGAATCGAACGCAAAACTGATAGTTAATTGTAACGTTCAGGGCCTCCTAATGACGATGGAACACTCAAATTGCGTCTAGATTCAATATTTCGTCTTCCAGCCGACTATTCTCCATGGGTCTATTGCTGCCTCGGGCACCTTATGGTCGTTCTCCTGTGAGTCTAGATTATCGAATCGGGCGGAAAACTGATAGTTAACTGTAACGTTCAGGGCCTCCTAATGACGAAGGAACACTCAAATTGCGTACCGATTCAATACATCGTCCTCCAGCCGACTTGTCTCCATGGGTCTATTGCTGCCTCTGGCATCTTATGATCGTTCTCCCGTGAGTCTACATTATCGAACCGGACGCAAAACTGATAGTTAATTGTAACGTTCAGGGCCTCCTAATGACGATGGTACACTCAAATTGCGTCCCGATCCAATACATCGTCCTCCAGCCGACTTGTCTCCATGGGTCTATTGATGCCGCGGGCACCTAATGGTCGTTCTCCTGTGAGTCTAGATTATCGAATCGGACACAAAACTGATAGTTAATTGCAACGTTCAGGGCCTCCTAATGACGATGGAACACTCAAATGGCGTCCCGATTCAATACATCGTCCTCCAGCCGAATTGTCTCCATGGTCTATTGCTGCCTCGGGCACCTTATGGTCGTTCTCCTGTGAGTCTAGTTCATCGAATCGGACGCAAAACTGATAGTGACTGTAACGTTCAGGGCCTCCTAATGACGATGGAACACTCAAATTGCGTCCCGATTCAACACATCGTCCTCCAGCCGACTTGTCCCCATGGGTCTATTGCTGCCTAGGGCACCTTATGGTCGTTCTCCTGTGAGTCTAGATTATCGAATGGGACAAAAAAACTGATAGTTTATTGCAACGTTCACGGCCTCCTAATGACGATGGAACACTCAAATTGCGTCCCGATTCAATACATCGTCCTCCAGCCGACTTGTCTCCATCGGTCTATTTCTGCCTCGGGCACCTTACGGTCGTTCTCCTGTGAGTCTAGATTATTGAATGGGACGCAAAACTGATAGTTAATTGTAACGTTCAGGGCCTCCTAATGACGATGGAACACTCAAGTTGCGTCCCGATTCAATACGTCGTCCTCCCGCCGACTCGTCTCCATGGGTCTATTGCTGCCTCGGGCACCTTATGGTCGTTCTCCTGTGAATCTAGATTATCGAATCGGACGCAAAACTGATAGTTAATAGTAACGTTCAGTGCCTCCTAATGACGATGGAACACCCAAATTGCGTCCCGATTCAATACATCGTCCTCCAGCCGACTTGTCTCCATGGGCCAATTACTGCCTCGGGCACCTTATGGTCGTTCTCCTATGAGTCTAGATTATCGAAAGGGACGCAAAACTGATAGCTAATTGTAATGTTCAGGTCTCCTAATGACGATGGAATACTCAAATTGCGTCCCGATTCAATACATCGTCCTCCAGCCGACTTGTCTCCATGGGTCTATTGCTGCCTCGGGCAGAATATGGTAGTTCTCCTGTCAGTCTAGATTATCGAATCGGACGCAAAACTGATAGTTAATTGTAACGTTCAGGGCCTCCTAATGACGGTGGAACACTCAAATTGCGTCCCGATTCAATACATCGTCCTCCAGCCGATTTGTCTCCATGGGTCTATTGCTGCGTCGGGCGCCTTATGGTCGTTCTCCTGTGAGTCTAGATTATCGAATGGGACGCAAAACTAATAGTTAATTGTAACGTTCAGGGTCTCCTAATGACGATGGAACACTCAAATTGCTTCCCGTTTCAATACATCCTCCTCCACCCTATTTGTCTCCATGGTCTATTGCTGCCTCGGGCACCTTATTGTCGTTCTCCTGTGAGTCTAGATTATCGAATGGGACGCAAAACAGTTAGTTAATTGTAACGTTCAGGGCCTCCTAATGACGATGGAACACTCAAATAGCGTATAGATTCAATACATCGTCCTCCAGCCGATTTGTCTCCATGGGTCTATTGTTGCCTCGGGCAGCTTATGGTCGTTCTCCTGTGAGTCTAGATTATCGAATTGGACGCAATACTGGTAGTTAATTGTAACGTTCCGGGCCTCCTAATGACGATGGAACACTCAAATTGCGTTCCGATTCAATACATCGTCCTCCACACGACTTGTCTCCATGGGTCTATTGCTGCCTCGGTCACCTTATGGTCGTTCTCCTGTGAGTCTAGATTTTCGAATCGGACACAAATCTGATAGTTATTTGTAACGTTCAGGGCCTCCTAATGACGATGGAACACTCAAATTGTGTACCGATTCAATACATCGTCCTCCAGCCGACTTGTCTCCATGGGTCTATCGCTGCCTCGGGCACCTTATGGTCGTTCTCCCGTGAGTCTAGATTATCGAACCGGACGCAAAACTGATAGTTAATTGTAACGTTCAGGGCCTCCTAATGACGATGGAACACTCAAATTGCGTGCCGATTCAATACATCGTCCTCCAGCCGACTTGTTTCCATGTGTCTATCGCTGCTTCGGGCGCCTTATGGTCGTTCTCCTGTGAGTCTAGATATCGTAAGGGACGCAAAGCTGATAGTTTATTGTAACGTTCAGGCCTCCTAATGACGATGGAACACTCAAATTGCGTCCCGATTCAATACATCGTCCTCCAGCCGACTTGTCTCCATGGGTCTATTGCTGCCTCGGGCACCTTATGGTCGTTCTCCTGTGAGTCTAAATTATCGAATGGGACGCAAAACTGATAGTTAATTGTAACGTTCAGGGCCTCCTAATGACGACGGAATACTCAAATTGCGTCCCGATTCAGTACATCGTCCTCCAGCCGACTTGTCTCCATGGGTCTATTGCTGCCTCGGGCACCTTATGGTCGTTCTCCTGTGAGTCTAGATTATCGAATCGGACGCAAGACTGATAATTAATTGTAACGTTCAGGGCCTCCTAATGACGATGGAACACGCAAATTGCGTCCCGGTTCAATACATCGTCCTCCAGCCGATTTGTCTCCATGGTTCTATTGCTGCCTCGGAGACCCTATGGTCGTTCTCCTGTGAGTCTAGATTATCGAATCGGACGCAAAACTGATAGTTAATTGTAACGTTCAGGGCCTCCTAATGACGATGGAACACTCAAATTGCGTCCCGATAAAATACATCGTCCTCCAGCCAACTTGTCTCCATGGGTGTATTGCTGCCTCGGGCACCTTATGGTCGTTCTCCTGTGAGTCTAGATTATCGAATGGGACGCAAAAATGATAGTTTATTGTAACGCTCAGGGCCCCCTAATGACAATGGAACATTCAAATTGCGTCCCGATTCAATACATCGTCCTCCAGCCGACTTGTCTCCATGGGTCTATTGCTGCCTCGGGCACCTTATGGTCGTTCTCCTGTGAGTCTAGATTATCGAATGGGACGCAAAACTGATAGTTAATTGTAACGTTCAGGGCCTCCTTATGACGATGGAACACTCAAATTGCGTCCCGATTCAATACATCGTCCTCCAGCCGACTTGTCTCCATGGGTCTATTGCTGCCTCGGGCACCTTATGGTCGTTCTCCTGTGAGTCTAGATTATCAAATGGGACGCAAATCTGATAGTTAATTGTAACGTTCAGGTCTCGTAATGACGATGGAACACTCAAAATGCGTCCTGATTCAATACATCGTCCTCCAGCCGACTTGTCTCCATGGGTCTATTGCTGCCTCGGGCACCTTATGGTCGTACTCCTGTGAGTCTAGATTTTCGAATCGGACGCAAAACTGATAGTAAATTGTAACGTTCAGGGCCTCCTAATGACGATGGAACACTCAAAATGGAATCAATACATCGTCCTCCAGCCGACTTGTCTCCATGGGTCTATTGCTGCCTTGGGCGCCATATGGTCGTTCTTCTGGGAGTCAAGATTATCGAATCGGACGCAAAACTGATAGTTAATTGTACGTTCAGGGCCTCCTAATGACGATGGAACACTCAAATTGCGTCCCGATTTAATACATCGTCCTCCAGCCGACTTGTCTCCATGGGTCTATTGCTGCATCGGGCACCTTATGGTCGATCTCCTGTGAGTCTAGATTTTCGAATCGGACGCAAAACTGATAGTCAATTGTAACGTTCAGGGCCTCCTAACGACGATGGAACACTCAAATTGCGTACCGATTCAATACATCGTCCTCCAGCCGACTTGTCTCCATGGGACTATTGCTGCCTCGGGCACCTTATGGTCGTTCTCCCGTGAGTCTAGATTATCGAACCGGACGCAAAACTGATAGTTAATTGTGACGTTCAGGGCCTCCTAATGACGATGGAACACTCAAATTGCGTCCCGATTCAATACATCGTCCTCCAGCCGACTTGTCTCCATGGGTCTATCGCTGCTTCGGGCGCCTTATGGTCGTTCTCCTGTAAGTCTAGATATCGAAAAGGACGCAAAACTGATAGTTAATTGTAACGTTCAGGCCTCCTAATGACGATGGAACACTCAAATTGCGTCCCGATTCAATACAGCGTCCTCCAGCCGACTTGTCTCCATGGGTCTATTGCTGCCTCGGGCACCTTATGGTCGTTCTCCTGTGAGTCTAGATTATCGAAGGGGACGCCAAACTAAAAGTTAATTGTAACGTTCAGGGCCTCCTTATGACGATGGAACACTCAAATTGCGTCCCGATTCAATACATCGTCCTCCAGCCAACTTGTCTCCATGGGTTTATTGCTGCCTCGGGCACCTTATGGTCGTTCTCCTGTGAGTCTAGATTTTCGAATCGGACGCAAATCTGATAGTTAATTGTAACGTTCAGGGCCTCCTAATGACGATGGAACACTCAAATTGCGTACCGATTCAATACATCGTCCTCCAGCCGACTTGTCTCCGTGGGTCTATTGCTGCCTCGGGCACCTTATGGTCGTTCTCCCGTGAGTCTAGATTATCGAACCGGACGCAAAACTGATAGTTAATTGTAACGTTCAGGGCCTCCTAATGACGATGGAACACTCAAATTGCGTGCCGAATCAATACATCGTCCTCCAGCCGACTTGTTTCCATGTGTCTATCGCTGCTTCGGGCGCCTTTCGGTCGTTCTCCTGTGAGTCTAGATAACGAAAGGGACGCAAAACTGATAGTTTATTGTAACGTTCAGGCCTCCTAATGATGATGGAACACTCAAATTGCGTACCGATTCAATACATCGTCCTCCAGCCGACTTGTCTCCATGGGTGTATTGCTGCCTCGGGCACCTTATGGTCGTTCTCCTGCGAGTCTAGATTATCGAATCGGACACAAATCTGATAGTTTATTGTAACGCTCAGGGCCCCCTAATGACGATGGAACATTCAAATTGCGTCCCGATTCAATACATCGTCCTCCAGCCGACTTGTCTCCATGGGTCTATTGCTGCCTCGGGCGCCATATGGTCGTTCTCCTGTGAGTCTAGATTTTCGAATCGAACGCAAAACTGATAGTTAATTGTAACGTTCAGGGCCTCCTAATGACGATGGAACACTCAAAATGGAATCAATACATCGTCCTCCAGCCGACTTGTCTCCATGGGTCTATTGCTGCCTCGGGCACCTTATGGTCGTTCTCCTGTGAGTCTAGATTTTCGAATCGGACGCATAACTGATAGTTAATTGTAACGTTCAGGGCCTCCTAATGACGATGGAACACTCAAATTGCGTCCCGATTCAATACATCGTCCTCCAGCCGACTTGTCTCCATGGGTCTATTGCTGCCTAGGGCACATTATGGTCGTTCTCCTGTGAGTCTAAATCTTCGAATCGAACGCGAAACTGATAGTTAATTGTAACGTTCAGGGCCACCTAATGACGATGGAACACTCAAATTGCGTCCCGATTCAATACATCTTCCTCCAGCCGACTTGTCTCTATGGGTCTATTGCTGCCTCGGACACCTTATGGTCGTTCTCCTGTGAGTCTATTTATCGAATGGGACGCAAAACTGATAGTTAATTGTAACGTTCAGGGCCTCCTTATGACGATGGAACACTCATATTGCGTCCCGATTCAATACATCGTCCTCCAGCCGACTTGTCTCCATGGGTCTATTGCTGCCTCGGGCACCTTAGGGTCGTTCACCTGTGAGTCTAGATTGTCGAATCGAACGCAAAACTGATAGTTAATTGTAACGTTCAGGGCCTCCTAATGACGATGGAACACTCAAATTGCGTCTAGATTCAATATTTCGTCTTCCAGCCGACTATTCTCCATGGGTCTATTGCTGCCTCGGGCACCTTATGGTCGTTCTCCTGTGAGTCTAGATTATCGAATCGGGCGGAAAACTGATAGTTAACTGTAACGTTCAGGGCCTCCTAATGACGAAGGAACACTCAAATTGCGTACCAATTCAATACATCGTCCTCCAGCCGACTTGTCTCCATGGGTCTATTGCTGCCTCTGGCATCTTATGATCGTTCTCCCGTGAGTCTACATTATCGAACCGGACGCAAAACTGATAGTTAATTGTAACGTTCAAGGCCTCCTAATGACGATGGTACACTCAAATTGCGTCCCGATCCAATACATCGTCCTCCAGCCGACTTGTCTCCATGGGTCTATTGATGCCGCGGGCACCTAATGGTCGTTCTCCTGTGAGTCTAGATTATCGAATCGGACACAAAACTGATAGTTAATTGCAACGTTCAGGGCCTCCTAATGACGATGGAACACTCAAATGGCGTCCCGATTCAATACATCGTCCTCCAGCCGAATTGTCTCCATGGTCTATTGCTGCCTCGGGCACCTTATGGTCGTTCTCCTGTGAGTCTAGTTCATCGAATCGGACGCAAAACTGATAGTGACTGTAACGTTCAGGGCCTCCTAATGACGATGGAACACTCAAATTGCGTCCCGATTCAACACATCGTCCTCCAGCCGACTTGTCCCCATGGGTCTATTGCTGCCTAGGGCACCTTATGGTCGTTCTCCTGTGAGTCTAGATTATCGAATGGGACAAAAAAACTGATAGTTTATTGCAACGTTCACGGCCTCCTAATGACGATGGAACACTCAAATTGCGTCCCGATTCAATACATCGTCCTCCAGCCGACTTGTCTCCATCGGTCTATTTCTGCCTCGGGCACCTTACGGTCGTTCTCCTGTGAGTCTAGATTATTGAATGGGACGCAAAACTGATAGTTAATTGTAACGTTCAGGGCCTCCTAATGACGATGGAACACTCAAGTTGCGTCCCGATTCAATACGTCGTCCTCCCGCCGACTCGTCTCCATGGGTCTATTGCTGCCTCGGGCACCTTATGGTCGTTCTCCTGTGAATCTAGATTATCGAATCGGACGCAAAACTGATAGTTAATAGTAACGTTCAGTGCCTCCTAATGACGATGGAACACCCAAATTGCGTCCCGATTCAATACATCGTCCTCCAGCCGACTTGTCTCCATGGGCCAATTACTGCCTCGGGCACCTTATGGTCGTTCTCCTATGAGTCTAGATTATCGAAAGGGACGCAAAACTGATAGCTAATTGTAATGTTCAGGTCTCCTAATGACGATGGAATACTCAAATTGCGTCCCGATTCAATACATCGTCCTCCAGCCGACTTGTCTCCATGGGTCTATTGCTGCCTCGGGCAGAATATGGTAGTTCTCCTGTCAGTCTAGATTATCGAATCGGACGCAATACTGATAGTTAATTGTAACGTTCAGGGCCTCCTAATGACGGTGGAACACTCAAATTGCGTCCCGATTCAATACATCGTCCTCCAGCCGATTTGTCTCCATGGGTCTATTGCTGCGTCGGGCGCCTTATGGTCGTTCTCCTGTGAGTCTAGATTATCGAATGGGACGCAAAACTAATAGTTAATTGTAACGTTCAGGGTCTCCTAATGACGATGGAACACTCAAATTGCTTCCCGATTCAATACATCCTCCTCCACCCTATTTGTCTCCATGGTCTATTGCTGCCTCGGGCACCTTATTGTCGTTCTCCTGTGAGTCTACATTATCGAATGGGACGCAAAACAGTTAGTTAATTGTAACGTTCAGGGCCTCCTAATGACGATGGAACACTCAAATAGCGTATAGATTCAATACATCGTCCTCCAGTCGATTTGTCTCCATGGGTCTATTGTTGCCTCGGGCAGCTTATGGTCGTTCTCCTGTGAGTCTAGATTATCGAATTGGACGCAATACTGGTAGTTAATTGTAACGTTCCGGGCCTCCTAATGACGATGGAACACTCAAATTGCGTTCCGATTCAATACATCGTCCTCCACACGACTTGTCTCCATGGGTCTATTGCTGCCTCGGTCACCTTATGGTCGTTCTCCTGTGAGTCTAGATTTTCGAATCGGACACAAATCTGATAGTTATTTGTAACGTTCAGGGCCTCCTAATGACGATGGAACACTCAAATTGTGTACCGATTCAATACATCGTCCTCCAGCCGACTTGTCTCCATGGGTCTATCGCTGCCTCGGGCACCTTATGGTCGTTCTCCCGTGAGTCTAGATTATCGAACCGGACGCAAAACTGATAGTTAATTGTAACGTTCAGGGCCTCCTAATGACGATGGAACACTCAAATTGCGTGCCGATTCAATACATCGTCCTCCAGCCGACTTGTTTCCATGTGTCTATCGCTGCTTCGGGCGCCTTATGGTCGTTCTCCTGTGAGTCTAGATATCGAAAGGGACGCAAAGCTGATAGTTTATTGTAACGTTCAGGCCTCCTAATGACGATGGAACACTCAAATTGCGTCCCGATTCAATACATCGTCCTCCAGCCGACTTGTCTCCATGGGTCTATTGCTGCCTCGGGCACCTTATGGTCGTTCTCCTGTGAGTCTAAATTATCGAATGGGACGCAAAACTGATAGTTAATTGTAACGTTCAGGGCCTCCTAATGACGACGGAATACTCAAATTGCGTCCCGATTCAGTACATCGTCCTCCAGCCGACTTGTCTCCATGGGTCTATTGCTGCCTCGGGCACCTTATGGTAGTTCTCCTGTGAGTCTAGATTATCGAATCGGACGCAAGACTGATAATTAATTGTAACGTTCAGGGCCTCCTAATGACGATGGAACACGCAAATTGCGTCCCGGTTCAATACATCGTCCTCCAGCCGATTTGTCTCCATGGTTCTATTGCTGCCTCGGAGACCCTATGGTCGTTCTCCTGTGAGTCTAGATTATCGAATCGGACGCAAAACTGATAGTTAATTGTAACGTTCAGGGCCTCCTAATGACGATGGAACACTCAAATTGCGTCCCGATAAAATACATCGTCCTCCAGCCAACTTGTCTCCATGGGTGTATTGCTGCCTCGGGCACCTTATGGTCGTTCTCCTGTGAGTCTAGATTATCGAATGGGACGCAAAAATGATAGTTTATTGTAACGCTCAGGGCCCCCTAATGACAATGGAACATTCAAATTGCGTCCCGATTCAATACATCGTCCTCCAGCCGACTTGTCTCCATGGGTCTATTGCTGCCTCGGGCACCTTATGGTCGTTCTCCTGTGAGTCTAGATTATCGAATGGGACGCAAAACTGATAGTTAATTGTAACGTTCAGGGCCTCCTTATGACGATGGAACACTCAAATTGCGTCCCGATTCAATACATCGTCCTCCAGCCGACTTGTCTCCATGGGTCTATTGCTGCCTCGGGCACCTTATGGTCGTTCTCCTGTGAGTCTAGATTATCAAATGGGACGCAAATCTGATAGTTAATTGTAACGTTCAGGTCTCGTAATGACGATGGAACACTCAAAATGCGTCCTGATTCAATACATCGTCCTCCAGCCGACTTGTCTCCATGGGTCTATTGCTGCCTCGGGCACCTTATGGTCGTACTCCTGTGAGTCTAGATTTTCGAATCGGACGCAAAACTGATAGTAAATTGTAACGTTCAGGGCCTCCTAATGACGATGGAACACTCAAAATGGAATCAATACATCGTCCTCCAGCCGACTTGTCTCCATGGGTCTATTGCTGCCTTGGGCGCCATATGGTCGTTCTTCTGGGAGTCAAGATTATCGAATCGGACGCAAAACTGATAGTTAATTGTACGTTCAGGGCCTCCTAATGACGATGGAACACTCAAATTGCGTCCCGATTTAATACATCGTCCTCCAGCCGACTTGTCTCCATGGGTCTATTGCTGCATCGGGCACCTTATGGTCGATCTCCTGTGAGTCTAGATTTTCGAATCGGACGCAAAACTGATAGTCAATTGTAACGTTCAGGGCCTCCTAACGACGATGGAACACTCAAATTGCGTACCGATTCAATACATCGTCCTCCAGCCGACTTGTCTCCATGGGACTATTGCTGCCTCGGGCACCTTATGGTCGTTCTCCCGTGAGTCTAGATTATCGAACCGGACGCAAAACTGATAGTTAATTGTGACGTTCAGGGCCTCCTAATGACGATGGAACACTCAAATTGCGTCCCGATTCAATACATCGTCCTCCAGCCGACTTGTCTCCATGGGTCTATCGCTGCTTCGGGCGCCTTATGGTCGTTCTCCTGTAAGTCTAGATATCGAAAAGGACGCAAAACTGATAGTTAATTGTAACGTTCAGGCCTCCTAATGACGATGGAACACTCAAATTGCGTCCCGATTCAATACAGCGTCCTCCAGCCGACTTGTCTCCATGGGTCTATTGCTGCCTCGGGCACCTTATGGTCGTTCTCCTGTGAGTCTAGATTATCGAAGGGGACGCCAAACTAAAAGTTAATTGTAACGTTCAGGGCCTCCTTATGACGATGGAACACTCAAATTGCGTCCCGATTCAATACATCGTCCTCCAGCCAACTTGTCTCCATGGGTTTATTGCTGCCTCGGGCACCTTATGGTCGTTCTCCTGTGAGTCTAGATTTTCGAATCGGACGCAAATCTGATAGTTAATTGTAACGTTCAGGGCCTCCTAATGACGATGGAACACTCAAATTGCGTACCGATTCAATACATCGTCCTCCAGCCGACTTGTCTCCGTGGGTCTATTGCTGCCTCGGGCACCTTATGGTCGTTCTCCCGTGAGTCTAGATTATCGAACCGGACGCAAAACTGATAGTTAATTGCAACGTTCAGGGCCTCCTAATGACGATGGAACACTCAAATTGCGTGCCGAATCAATACATCGTCCTCCAGCCGACTTGTTTCCATGTGTCTATCGCTGCTTCGGGCGCCTTTCGGTCGTTCTCCTGTGAGTCTAGATAACGAAAGGGACGCAAAACTGATAGTTTATTGTAACGTTCAGGCCTCCTAATGATGATGGAACACTCAAATTGCGTACCGATTCAATACATCGTCCTCCAGCCGACTTGTCTCCATGGGTGTATTGCTGCCTCGGGCACCTTATGGTCGTTCTCCTGCGAGTCTAGATTATCGAATCGGACACAAATCTGATAGTTTATTGTAACGCTCAGGGCCCCCTAATGACGATGGAACATTCAAATTGCGTCCCGATTCAATACATCGTCCTCCAGCCGACTTGTCTCCATGGGTCTATTGCTGCCTCGGGCGCCATATGGTCGTTCTCCTGTGAGTCTAGATTTTCGAATCGAACGCAAAACTGATAGTTAATTGTAACGTTCAGGGCCTCCTAATGACGATGGAACACTCAAAATGGAATCAATACATCGTCCTCCAGCCGACTTGTCTCCATGGGTCTATTGCTGCCTCGGGCACCTTATGGTCGTTCTCCTGTGAGTCTAGATTTTCGAATCGGACGCAAAACTCATAGTTAATTGTAACGTTCAGGGCCTCCTAATGACGATGGACCACTCAAAATGGAATCAATACATCGTCCTCCAGCCGACTTGTCTCCATGGGTCTATTGCTGCCTCGATCGCCATATGGTCGTTCTTCTGGGAGTCAAGATTATCGAATCGGACGCAAAACTGATAGTTAATTGTACGTTCAGGGCCTCCTAATGACGATGGAACACTCAAATTGCGTCCCGATTCAATGCATCGTCCTCCAGCCGACTTGTCTCCATGGGTCTATTGCTGAATCGGGCACCTTATGGTCGTTCTCCTGTGAGTCTAGATTTTCGAATCGGACGCAAAACTGATAGTTAATTGTAACGTTCAGGGCCTCCTAATGACGATGGAACACTCGAATTGCGTACCGATTCAATACATCGTCCTCCAGCCGACTTGTCTCCGTGGGTCTATTGCTGCCTCGGGCACCTTATGGTCGTTCTCCCATGAGTCTAGATTATCGAACCGGACGCAAAACTGATAGTTAATTGTAACGTTCAGGGCCTCCTAATGACGATGGAACACTCAAATTGCGTGCCGAATCAATACATCGTCCTCCAGCCGACTTGTTTCCATGTGTCTATCGCTGCTTCGGGCGCCTTTCGGTCGTTCTCCTGTGAGTCTAGATAACGAAAGGGACGCAAAACTGATAGTTTATTGTAACGTTCAGGCCTCCTAATGATGATGGAACACTCAAATTGCGTACCGATTCAATACATCGTCCTCCAGCCGACTTGTCTCTATGGGTGTATTGCTGCCTCGGGCACCTTATGGTCGTTCTCATGTGAGTCTAGATTATCGAATCGGACACAAATCTGATAGTTTATTGTAACGCTCAGGGCCCCCTAATGACGATGGAACATTCAAATTGCGTCCCGATTCAATACATCGTCCTCCAGCCGACTTGTCTCCATGGGTCTATTGCTGCCTCGGGCGCCATATGGTCGTTCTCCTGTGAGTCTAGATTTTCGAATCGGACGCAAAACTGATAGTTAATTGTAACGTTCAGGGCCTCCTAATGACGATGGAACACTCAAAATGGAATCAATACATCGTCCTCCAGCCGACTTGTCTCCATGGGTCTATTGCTGCCTCGGGCACCTTATGGTCGTTCTCCTGTGAGTCTAGATTTTCGAATCGGACGCAAAACTCATAGTTAATTGTAACGTTCAGGGCCTCCTAATGACGATGGACCACTCAAAATGGAATCAATACATCGTCCTCCAGCCGACTTGTCTCCATGGGTCTATTGCTGCCTCGATCGCCATATGGTCGTTCTTCTGAGAGTCAAGATTATCGAATCGGACGCAAAACTGATAGTTAATTGTACGTTCAGGGCCTCCTAATGACGATGGAACACTCAAATTGCGTCCCGATTCAATGCATCGTCCTCCAGCCGACTTGTCTCCATGGGTCTATTGCTGAATCGGGCACCTTATGGTCGTTCTCCTGTGAGTCTAGATTTTCGAATCGGACGCAAAACTGATAGTTAATTGTAACGTTCAGGGCCTCCTAATGACGATGGAACACTCGAATTGCGTACCGATTCAATACATCGTCCTCCAGCCGACTTGTCTCCATGGGACTATTGCTGCCTCGGGCACCTTATGGTCGTTCTCCCGTGAGTCTAGATTATCGAACCGGACGCAAAACTGATAGTTAATTGTAACGTTCAGGGCCTCCTAATGACGATGGAACACTCAAAATGGAATCAATATATCGTCCTCCAGCCGACTTGTCTCCATGGGTCTATCTCTGCTTCGGGGGCCTTGTGGTCGTTCTCCTGTAAGTCTAGATATCGAAAAGGACGCAAAACTGATAGTTAATTGTAACGTCCAGGCCTCCTAATGACGATGGAACACTCAATTTGCGTCCCGATTCAATACAGCGTCCTCCAGCCGATTTGTCTCCATGGGTCTATTGCTGCCTCGGGCACCTTATGGTCGTTCTCCTGTGAGTCTAGATTATCGAAGGGGACGCAAAAGTTAATTGTAACGTTCAGGGCCTCCTTATGACGATGGAACACTGAAATTGCGTCCCGATTCAATACATCGTCCTCCAGCCGACTTGCCTCCATGGGTCAATTGCTGCCTCGGGCACCTTATGGTCGTTCTCCTGTGAGTCTAGATTTTCGAATCGGACGCAAAACTGATAGTTAATTGTAACGTTCAGGGCCTCCTAATGACGATGGAACACTCAAATTGCGTCCCGATTCAATACATCGTCCTCCAGCCGACATGTCTCCATGGGTCTATTGCTGCCTCGGGCACCTTATGGTCGTTATCCTGTGAGTCTAGATTTTCGAATCGAACGCGAAACTGATAGTTAATTGTAACGTTCAGGGCCTCCTAATGACGGTGGATCACGCAAACTGCGTCCCGATTCAATACATCGTCCTCCAGCCGACTTGCCTCCATGGGTCTATTGCTGCCCTGGGCACCGTTTGGTCGTTCTCCTGTGAGTCTAGATTTTCGAATCGGACGCAAAATTGATAGTTAATTGTAACGTTCAGGGCCTCCTAATGACGATGGAATACTCAAATTGCGTCCCGATTCGATACATCGTCCGCCAGCGGAATTGTCTCCATCGGTCTATTGCTGCCTCGGGCACATTATGGTCGTTCTCCTGTGAGTCTAGATTTTCGAATCGGACGCAAAACTGATAGTTAATTGTAACGTTCAGGGCCTCCTTATGACGATGGAACACTCAAATTGCGTCCCGATTCAATACATCGTCCTCCAGCCGACTTGTCTCCATGGGTCTATTGCTGCCTCGGGCACCTTAGGGTCGTTCACCTGTGAGTCTAGATTGTCGAATCGAACGCAAAACTGATAGTTAATTGTAACGTTCATGGCCGCCTAATGACGATGGAACACTCAAATTGCGTCTAGATTCAATATTTCGTCTTCCAGCCGACTATTCTCCATGGGTCTATTGCTGCCTCGGGCACCTTATGGTCGTTCTCCTGTGAGTCTAGATTATCGAATCGGGCGGAAAACTGATTGTTAACTGTAACGTTCAGGGCCTCCTAATGACGAAGGAACACTCAAATTGCGTACCGATTCAATACATCGTCCTCCAGCCGACTTGTCTCCATGGGTCTATTGCTGCCTCGGGCACCTTATGGTCGTTCTCCTGTGAGTCCAGATTATCGAATCGGACACAAAACTGATAGTTAATTGCAACGTTCAGGGCCTCCTAATGACGATGGAACACTCAAATTGCGTCCCGATTCAATACATCGTCCTCCAGCCGATTTGTCTCCATGGTCTATTGCTGCCTCGGGCACCTTATGGTCGTTCTCCTGTGAGTCTAGTTCATCGAATCGGACGCAAAACTGATAGTTAATTGTAACGTTCAGGGCCTCCTAATGACGATGGAACACTCAAATTGCGTCCCGATTCAACACAGCATCCTCCAGCCGACTTGTCCCCATGGGTCTATTGCTGCCTAGGGCACCTTATGGTCGTTCTCCTGTGAGTCTAGATTATCGAATGGGACAAAAAAACTGATAGTTTATTGCAACGTTCAGGGCCTCCTAATGACGATGGAACACTCAAATTGCGTCCCGATTCAATACATCGTCCTCCAGCCGACTTGGCTCCATCGGTTTATTGCTGCCTCGGGCACCTTACGGTCGTTCTCCTGTGAGTCTAGATTATTGAATGGGACGCAAAACTGATAGTTAATTGAAACGTTCAGGGCCTCCTAATGACGATGGAACACTCAAGTTGCGTCCCGATTCAATACGTCGTCCTCCCGCCGACTCGTCTCCATGGGTCTATTGCTGCCTCGGGCACCTTATGGTCGTTCTCCTGTGAGTCTAGATTATCGAATCGGACGCAAAACTGATAGTTAATTGTAACGTTCAGGGCCTCCTAATGACGATGGAACACCCAAATTGCGTCCCGATTCAATACATCGTCCTCCAGCCTACTTGTCTCCATGGGCCAATTACTGCCTTGGGCACCTTATGGTCGTTCTCCTATGAGTCTAGATTATCGAATGGGACGCAAAACTCATAGCTAATTGTAATGTTCAAGTCTCCTAATGACGATGGAATACTCAAATTGCGTCCCGATTCAATACATCGTCCTCCAGCCGACTTGTCTCCATGGGTCAACTGCTGCCTCGGGCGCCATATGGTCGTTCTTGTGGGAGTCAAGATTATCGAATCGGACGCAAAACTGATAGTTAATTGTACGTTCAGGGCCTCCTAATGACGATGGAACACTCAAATTGCGTCCCGATTCAATACAGCGTCCTCCAGCCGACTTGTCTCCATGGGTCTATTGCTGCCTCGGGCACCTTATGGTCGTTCTCCTGTGAGTCTAGATTATCGAAGGGGACACAAAACTAAAAGTTAATTGTAACGTTCAGGGCCTCCTTATGACGATGGGACACACAAATTGCGTCCCGATTCAATACATCGTCCTCCAGCCGACTTGTCTCCATGGGTCTATTGCTGCCTCCGGCACCTTATGGTCGTTCTCCTGTGAGTCTAGATTTTCGAATCGGACGCAAAACTGATAGTTAATTGTAACGTTCAGGGCCTCCTAATGACGATGGAACACTCAAAATGGAATCAATACATCGTCCTCCAGCCGACTTGTCTCCATGGGTCTATTGCTGCCTCGGGCAACTTATGGTCGTTCTCCTGTGAGTCTAGATTTTCGAATCGGACGCAAAACTGATAGTTAATTGTAACGTTCAGGGCCTCCTAATGACGATGGAACACTCAAATTGGAATCAATACATCGTCCTCCAGCCGACTTGTCTCCATGGGTCTATTGCTGCCTCGATCGCCATATGGTCGTTCTTCTGGGAGTCAAGATTATCGAATCGGACGCAAAACTGATAGTTAATTGTACGTTCAGGGCCTCCTAATGACGATGGAACACTCAAATTGCGTCCCGATTCAATGCATCGTCCTCCAGCCGACTTGTCTCCATGGGTCTATTGCTGAATCGGGCACCTTATGGTCGTTCTCCTGTGAGTCTAGATTTTCGAATCGGACGCAAAACTGATAGTTAATTGTAACGTTCAGGGCCTCCTAATGACGGTGGAACACTCGAATTGCGTACCGATTCAATACATCGTCCTCCAGCCGACTTGCCTCCATGGGACTATTGCTGCCTCGGGCACCTTATGGTCGTTCTCCCGTGAGTCTAGATTATCGAACCGGACGCAAAACTGATAGTTAATTGTAACGTTCAGGGCCTCCTAATGCCGATGGAACACTCAAAATGGAATCAATACATCGTCCTCCAGCCGACTTGTCTCCATGGATTAATCGCTGCTTCGGGCGCCTTGTGGTCGTTCTCCTGTAAGACTAGATATCGCAAAGGACGCAAAACTGATAGTTAATTGTAACGTTCAGGCCTCCTAATGACGTTGGAACACTCAATTTGCGTCCCGATTCAATACCGCGTCCTCCAGCCGACTTGTCTCCATGTGTCTATTGCTGCCTCGGGCACCTTATGGTCGTTCTCCTGTGAGTCTAGATAATCGAAGGGGACGCAAAACTGATAGTTAATTGTAACGTTCAGGGCCTCCTAATGACGATGGAACACTCAAATTGCGTCCCGATTCAATACATCGTCCTCCAGCCGACTTGTCTCCATGGGTTTATTGCTGCCTCGGGCACCTTATGGTCATTCTCTTGTGAGTCTAGATTATCGAATCGGACGCAAAACTGATAGTTAATTGTAACGTTCAGGGCCTCCTAATGACGGTGGATCACGCAAATTGCGTCCCGATTCAATACATCGTCCTCCAGCCGACTTGCCTCCATGGGTCTATTGCTGCCCTGGGCACCGTTTGGTCGTTCTCCTGTGAGTCTAGATTTTCGAATCGGACGCAAAATTGATAGTTAATTGTAACGTTCAGGGCCTCCTAATGACGATGGAATACTCTAATTGCGTCCCGATTCGATACATCGTCCGCCAGCCGAATTGTCTCCATCGGTGTCTTGCTGCCTCGGGCACATTATGGTCGTTCTGCTGTGAGTCTAGATTTTCGAATCGGACGCATAACTGATAGTTAATTGTAACGTTCAGGGCCTCCTAATGACGATGGAACACTCAAATTGCGTCCCGATTCAATACATCGTCCTCCAGCCGACTTGTCTCCATGGGTCTATTGCTGCCTAGGGCACATTATGGTCGTTCTCCTGTGAGTCTAAATCTTCGAAACGAACGCGAAACTGATAGTTAATTGTAACGTTCAGGGCCACCTAATGACGATGGAACACTCAAATTGCGTCCCGATTCAATACATCTTCCTCCAGCCGACTTGTCTCCATGGGTCTATTGCTGCCTCGGGCAACTTATGGTCGTTCTCCTGTGAGTCTAGATTTTCGAATCGGACGCAAAACTGATAGTTAATTGTAACGTTCAGGGCCTCCTAATGACGATGGAACACTCAAATTGGAATCAATACATCGTCCTCCAGCCGACTTGTCTCCATGGGTCTATTGCTGCCTCGATCGCCATATGGTCGTTCTTCTGGGAGTCAAGATTATCGAATCGGACGCAAAACTGATAGTTAATTGTACGTTCAGGGCCTCCTAATGACGATGGAACACTCAAATTGCGTCCCGATTCAATGCATCGTCCTCCAGCCGACTTGTCTCCATGGGTCTATTGCTGAATCGGGCACCTTATGGTCGTTCTCCTGTGAGTCTAGATTTTCGAATCGGACGCAAAACTGATAGTTAATTGTAACGTTCAGGGCCTCCTAATGACGGTGGAACACTCGAATTGCGTACCGATTCAATACATCGTCCTCCAGCCGACTTGCCTCCATGGGACTATTGCTGCCTCGGGCACCTTATGGTCGTTCTCCCGTGAGTCTAGATTATCGAACCGGACGCAAAACTGATAGTTAATTGTAACGTTCAGGGCCTCCTAATGCCGATGGAACACTCAAAATGGAATCAATACATCGTCCTCCAGCCGACTTGTCTCCATGGATTAATCGCTGCTTCGGGCGCCTTGTGGTCGTTCTCCTGTAAGACTAGATATCGCAAAGGACGCAAAACTGATAGTTAATTGTAACGTTCAGGCCTCCTAATGACGTTGGAACACTCAATTTGCGTCCCGATTCAATACCGCGTCCTCCAGCCGACTTGTCTCCATGGGTCTATTGCTGCCTCGGGCACCTTATGGTCGTTCTCCTGTGAGTCTAGATAATCGAAGGGGACGCAAAACTGATAGTTAATTGTAACGTTCAGGGCCTCCTAATGACGATGGAACACTCAAATTGCGTCCCGATTCAATACATCGTCCTCCAGCCGACTTGTCTCCATGGGTTTATTGCTGCCTCGGGCACCTTATGGTCATTCTCTTGTGAGTCTAGATTATCGAATCGGACGCAAAACTGATAGTTAATTGTAACGTTCAGGGCCTCCTAATGACGGTGGATCACGCAAATTGCGTCCCGATTCAATACATCGTCCTCCAGCCGACTTGCCTCCATGGGTCTATTGCTGCCCTGGGCACCGTTTGGTCGTTCTCCTGTGAGTCTAGATTTTCGAATCGGACGCAAAATTGATAGTTAATTGTAACGTTCAGGGCCTCCTAATGACGATGGAATACTCTAATTGCGTCCCGATTCGATACATCGTCCGCCAGCCGAATTGTCTCCATCGGTGTCTTGCTGCCTCGGGCACATTATGGTCGTTCTGCTGTGAGTCTAGATTTTCGAATCGGACGCATAACTGATAGTTAATTGTAACGTTCAGGGCCTCCTAATGACGATGGAACACTCAAATTGCGTCCCGATTCAATACATCGTCCTCCAGCCGACTTGTCTCCATGGGTCTATTGCTGCCTAGGGCACATTATGGTCGTTCTCCTGTGAGTCTAAATCTTCGAATCGAACGCGAAACTGATAGTTAATTGTAACGTTCAGGGCCACCTAATGACGATGGAACACTCAAATTGCGTCCCGATTCAATACATCTTCCTCCAGCCGACTTGTCTCTATGGGTCTATTGCTGCCTCGGACACCTTATGGTCGTTCTCCTGTGAGTCTATTTATCGAATGGGACGCAAAACTGATAGTTAATTGTAACGTTCAGGGCCTCCTTATGACGATGGAACACTCATATTGCGTCCCGATTCAATACATCGTCCTCCAGCCGACTTGTCTCCATGGGTCTATTGCTGCCTCGGGCACCTTAGGGTCGTTCACCTGTGAGTCTAGATTGTCGAATCGAACGCAAAACTGATAGTTAATTGTAACGTTCAGGGCCTCCTAATGACGATGGAACACTCAAATTGCGTCTAGATTCAATATTTCGTCTTCCAGCCGACTATTCTCCATGGGTCTATTGCTGCCTCGGGCACCTTATGGTCGTTCTCCTGTGAGTCTAGATTATCGAATCGGGCGGAAAACTGATAGTTAACTGTAACGTTCAGGGCCTCCTAATGACGAAGGAACACTCAAATTGCGTACCGATTCAATACATCGTCCTCCAGCCGACTTGTCTCCATGGGTCTATTGCTGCCTCTGGCATCTTATGATCGTTCTCCCGTGAGTCTACATTATCGAACCGGACGCAAAACTGATAGTTAATTGTAACGTTCAGGGCCTCCTAATGACGATGGTACACTCAAATTGCGTCCCGATCCAATACATCGTCCTCCAGCCGACTTGTCTCCATGGGTCTATTGATGCCGCGGGCACCTAATGGTCGTTCTCCTGTGAGTCTAGATTATCGAATCGGACACAAAACTGATAGTTAATTGCAACGTTCAGGGCCTCCTAATGACGATGGAACACTCAAATGGCGTCCCGATTCAATACATCGTCCTCCAGCCGACTTGTCTCCATCGGTCTATTTCTGCCTCGGGCACCTTACGGTCGTTCTCCTGTGAGTCTAGATTATTGAATGGGACGCAAAACTGATAGTTAATTGTAACGTTCAGGGCCTCCTAATGACGATGGAACACTCAAGTTGCGTCCCGATTCAATACGTCGTACTCCCGCCGACTCGTCTCCATGGGTCTATTGCTGCCTCGGGCACCTTATGGTCGTTCTCCTGTGAATCTAGATTATCGAATCGGACGCAAAACTGATAGTTAATAGTAACGTTCAGTGCCTCCTAATGACGATGGAACACCCAAATTGCGTCCCGATTCAATACATCGTCCTCCAGCCGACTTGTCTCCATGGGCCAATTACTGCCTCGGGCACCTTATGGTCGTTCTCCTATGAGTCTAGATTATCGAAAGGGACGCAAAACTGATAGCTAATTGTAATGTTCAGGTCTCCTAATGACGATGGAATACTCAAATTGCGTCCCGATTCAATACATCGTCCTCCAGCCGACTTGTCTCCATGGGTCTATTGCTGCCTCGGGCAGATTATGGTAGTTCTCCTGTCAGTCTAGATTATCGAATCGGACGCAATACTGATAGTTAATTGTAACGTTCAGGGCCTCCTAATGACGGTGGAACACTCAAATTGCGTCCCGATTCAATACATCGTCCTCCAGCCGATTTGTCTCCATGGGTCTATTGCTGCGTCGGGCGCCTTATGGTCGTTCTCATGTGAGTCTAGATTATCGAATGGGACGCAAAACTAATAGTTAATTGTAACGTTCAGGGTCTCCTAATGACGATGGAACACTCAAATTGCTTCCCGATTCAATACATCCTCCTCCACCCTATTTGTCTCCATGGTCTATTGCTGCCTCGGGCACCTTATTGTCGTTCTCCTGTGAGTCTAGATTATCGAATGGGACGCAAAACAGTTAGTTAATTGTAACGTTCAGGGCCTCCTAATGACGATGGAACACTCAAATAGCGTATAGATTCAATACATCGTCTTCCAGCCGACTTGTCTCCATGGGTCTATTGCTGCCTCGGGCACGTTGTGGTCGTTCTGCTGTGAGTTTAGTTCATCGAATCGGACGAAAAACTGATAGTTCATTGTAACGTTCAGGGCCTCCTAATGACGATGGAACACTCAAATTGCGTCCCGATTCAATACATCGTCCTCCAGCCGACTTGTCTCCATCTGTCTATCGCTGCCTCGGGCGCCTTATGGTCGATCTCCTGTGAGTATAGATTTTCGAATCGGACGCAAAACTGATAGTTAATTGTAACGTTCGGGGCCTCCTAATGACGATGGAACACTCAAATTGCGTCCCGATTCAATACATCGTCCTCCAGCCGACTTGCCCCCATGGGTCTATTGCTGCCTCGGGCACCTAATGGTCGTTCTCCTGTGAGTGTAGATTATCGAATGGGACGCAAAATTGATAGTTAATTGTAACGTTCAGGGCCTCCTAATGACGATGGAATACTCAAATTGCGTCCAGATTCGATACATCGTCCGCCAGCCGAATTGTCTCCATCGGTCTATTGCTGCCCCGGGCACATTATGGTCGTTCTCCTGTGAGTCAAGATTATCGAATCGGACGCAAAACTGATAGTTAATTGTAACGTTCAGGGCCTCCTAATGACGATGGAACACTCAAATTGCGTCCCGATTCAATACATCGTCCTCCAGCCAAGTTGTTTCCATGGGTCTATTGCTGCCGCGGGCACCTTATGGTTGTACTCCTGTGAGTCTAGATTATAGAATGGGACGCAAAACTGATACTTAATTGTAACGTTCAGGGCCTCCTAACGACGATGGAATACTCAAATTGCGTCCCGATTCAATACATCGTCCTCCACACGACTTGTCTCCATGGGTCTATTGCTGCCTCGGGCAGATTATAGTAGTTCTCCTGTGAGTCTAGATTATCGAATCGGACGCAAAACTCATAGTTAATTGCAACGTTCAGGGCCTCCTAATGTCGGTGGAAAACGCAAATTGCGTCCCGATTCAATACATCGTCCTCCAGCCGATTTGTCTCCATGGGTCTATTGCTGCCTCGGGCGCCTTATGGTCGTTCTCCTGTGAGTCTAGATTATCGAATGGGACGCAAAACTGATAGTTAATTGTAACGTTCAGGGCCTCCTAATGACGATGGAACACTCAAATTGCGTCCGGATTCAATACATCGTCCTCCACCCTATTTGTCTCCATGGTCTATTGCTGCCTCGGGCACCTTATGGTCGTTCTCCTGTGAGTCTAGATTATCGAATGGGACGCAAAACAGTTAGTTAATTGTAACGTTCAGGGCCTCCTAATGACGATGGAACACTCAAATAGCGTCTAGATTCAATACACCGTCTTCCAGCCGACTTGTCTCCATAGGTCTATTGCTGCTTCGGGCACGTTATTGTCGTTCTCCTGTGAGTCTAGTTCATCGAATCGGACGCAAAACTGATAGTTAATTGTAACGTTCAGGGCCTCTTAATGACGATGGAACACTCAAATTGCGTCCCGATTCAATAAATCGTCCTCCAGCCGACTTGTCTACATGTGTCTATCGCTGCCTCGGGCGCCTTATGGTTGATCTCCTGTGAGTATAGATTTTCGAATCGGACGCAAAACTGATAGTTAATTGTAACGTTCAGGGCCTCCTAATGACGATGGAACACTCAAATTGCGTCCCGATTCAATACATCGTCCTCCAGCCGACTTGCCCCCATGGGTCTATTGCTGCCTCGGGCACCTAATGGTCGTTCTCCTGTGAGTGTAGATTATCGAATGGGACGCAAAATTGATAGTTAATTGTAACGTTCAGGGCCTCCTAATGACGATGGAATACTCAAATTGCGTCCCGATTCGATACATAGTCCGCCAGCCGAATTGATTCCATCGGTCTATTGCTGCCACGGGCACATTATGGTCGTTCTCCTGTGAGTCAAGATTATCGAATGGGACGCAAAACTGATAGTTAATTGTAACGTTCAGGGCGTCCTAACGACAGTGGAATACTCAAATTGCGTCCCGATTCAATACATCGTCCTCCACACGACTTGTCTCCATGGGTCTATTGCTGCTTCGGGCACCTTATGGTCGTTCTCCTGTGAGTCTAGATCTTTGAATCGGACGCAAAACTGATAGTTAATTGTAACGTTCAGGGCCTCCTAATGACGATGGAACACTGAAATTGCGTCCCGATTCAATACATCGTCCTCCAGGCGACTTGTCCCCATGGATCTATTGCTGCCTCGGGCACTTAATGGTCGTTCTCCTGTGAGTTTAGATTATCGAATCGGACGCAAAACCGATAGTTAATTGTAACGTTCAGAGCCTCCTAATGACGATGGAACACTCAAATTGCGTCCTGATTCTATACATCGTCCTCCAGCCGACTTGTCTCCATGGGGCTATTGCTGCCTCGGGCACCTTATGGTCGTTCTCCTGTGAGTCTAGATTATCGAATGGGACGCAAAACTGATAGTTAGTTGTAATGTTCAGGTCTCCTAACGACGATGGAACACTCAAATTGCGTTCCGATTCAATACATCGTCCTCCAGCCGAGTTGTTTCCATGGGTCTACTGCTGCCTCGGGCACCTTATGGTTGTTCTCCTGTGAGTCTAGATTATCGAATTGGACGCAAAACTGATAGTTAATTGTAACGGTCGGGGCCTCCTAATGACGATGGAACACTCAAATTGCGTCCCGATTCAATACATCTTCCTCCAGCCGACTTGTCTCTATGGGTCTATTGCTGCCTCGGGCACCTTATGGTAGTTCTCCTGTGGGTCTAGATTATCGAATGGGACGCAAAACTGATAGTTAATTGCAACGTTCTGGGCCTCCTTATGACGATGGAACACTCAAATTGCGTCCCGATTCAATACATCGTCCTCCAGCCGACTTGTCTCCATGGGTCTATTGCTGAATCGGGCACCTTATGGTCGTTCTCCTGTGAGTCTAGATTATCGAATTGGGACGCAAATCTGATAGTTAATTGTAACGTTCAGGTCTCGTAATGACGATGGAACACTCAAATTGCGTACCGATTCAATACACCGTCCTCCAGCCGACTTGTCTCCATGGGTCTATTGCTGCCTCGGGCACCTTATAGTTGTTCTACTGTGAGTCTAGATTACCGAATGGGACGCAAAA
This sequence comes from Schistocerca cancellata, assembly GCF_023864275.1. Taxonomy (NCBI): domain Eukaryota; kingdom Metazoa; phylum Arthropoda; class Insecta; order Orthoptera; family Acrididae; genus Schistocerca; species Schistocerca cancellata. The sequence goes on from NW_026047112.1 coordinate 3,990,470, forward strand.
CTGATAGTTAATTGTAACGTTCAGGGCCTCCTAATGACGATGGAATACTCAAATTGCGTCCCGATTCAATACATCGTCCTCCGGCCGACCTGTCTCCATGGGTCTATTGCTGCCTCGGGCAGCTTATGGTCGTTCTCCTGTGAGTCTAGTTAATCGAATTGGACGCAATACTGAAAGTTAATTGTAACGTTCCGGGCCTCCTAATGACGATGGAACACTCAAATTGCGTCCCGATTCAATACATCGTCTTCCAGCCGACTTGTCTCCATGTGTCTATTGCTGCCTCGGGCTCCTTCGACCTTCAAATCAACGATGAAACACGGAATTTGCATCGATATTAAATACAAAAAGCAAAATGTCGACTTATTTACAAGAGGAGTAACGCTTCTAATAGTTCGTGCTTTGAGCCTTTCCTGGGACAGCGGTATTAGATTCCGATGCACCATTTCAGGTTTACTGTATCACTTGGACCTTCAAATCATCGATGAAAAGCAGAAATTGCATCGTTATTGAATACAAAAGCCAAAATGTCGACTTATTTAAAAAGGAGTAACTCTTCTAATAGTTCGTGCTTTGAGCCTTTCCTGGGACAGAAGTATTAGATTCCGATGCACCATTGCAGGTTTACTGTATCCCTTGGACCTTCAAATCAACGATGAAACAAAGAAATTGCATCGATATTTAATACAAAAGGCAAAATGTCGACTTATTTACAAGAGGAGTAACTCTTCTAATAGTTCGTGCTTTGGGCCTTTCCTGGGACAGCAGTATTAGATTCCGATGCACCATTGCAGGTTTACTGTATCCATTGGACCTTCAAATCAACGATGAAACACAGAAATTGCATCGATATTGAATACAAAAGGCAAAATGTCGACTTATTTACAAGAGGAGTAACTCTTCTAATAGTTCGTGCTTTGAGCCTTTCCTGGGACAGCAGTATTAGATTCCGATGCACCATTGCAGGTTTAATGTATCCCTTGGACCTTCAAATCAACGATGAAAAACAGAAATTGCATCGATATTGAATACAAAAGGCAAAATGACGACTTATTTACAAGAAGAGTAACTCTTCTAATAGTTCGTGCTTTTAGCCTTTCCTGGGACAGCAGTATTAGATTCCGATGCACCATTACAGGATTACTGTAACCCTTGGACCTTCAATTCAACGATGAAACACAGAAATTGCATCGATATTGAATACAAAAGGCAAAATGCCGACTTATTTACAAGAGGAGTAACTCTTCTAAAGGTTCGTGCTTTGAGCCATTCCTGGGACAGCAGTATTAGATTCCGATGCACCATTGCAGGTTTACTGCATCCCTTTGACCTTCAAATCAACGATGAAACACAGAAATTGCATCGATATTGAATACAAAATGCAAAATGTCGACTTATTTACAAGAGGAGTAACTCTTCTAATAGTTCGTGCTTTTAGCCTTTTCTGGGACAGCAGTATTAGATTCCGATGCACCATTGCAGGATTACTGTATCCCTTGGACCTTCAAATCAACGATGAAACTTAGAAATTGCATGGATATTGAATACAAAAAGCAAAATGTCGACTTATGTACAAGAGGAGTAACTCTTCTAATAGTTCGTGATTTTAGCCTTTCCTGGGACAGCAGTATTAGATTCCGATGCACCATTGCAGGATTACTGTATCCCTTGGACCTACAAATCAACGATGAAACACAGAAATTGCATCGATATTGAATACAAAAGGCAAAATGTCGACTTATTTACAAGAGGAATAACTCTTCTAATAGTTCGTGCTTTGAGCCTTTCCTGGGACAGCAGTATTAGATTCCGATGCACCGATGCAGGTTTACTGTATCCCTTGGACCTTCAAATCAACGATGAAACACAGAAATTGCATCGATATTGAATACAAAAGGCAAAATGTCGACTTATTTACAAGAGGAGTAACTCCTCTAATAGTTCATGCTTTGAGCCTTTCCTGGGACAGGAGTATTAGATTCCGATGCACCATTGCAGGTTTACTGTATCCCTTGGACCTTCAAATCAACGATGAAACACAGAAATTGCATCGATATTGAATACAAAAGGCAAATTGTCGACTTATTTACAAGAGGAGTAACTATTCTAATAGTTCGTGCTTTGAGCCTTTCCTGGGACAGCAGTATTAGTTTCCGATGCACCATTGTAGGTTTACTGTATCCCTTGGACCTTCAAATCAACGATGAAACACAGAAATTGCATCGATATTAAATAGAAAAGGCATGATATCGACTTATTTACAAGAGGAGTAACTCCTCTAATAGGTCGTGGTTTGAGCCTTTCCTGGGACAGCAATATTAGATTCCGATGCACTATTGCAGGTTTACTGAATCCCTTGTACCTTCACATCAACGATGAAACACAGAAATTGCATCGATTGTGAATACAAAATGCAAAATTTCGACTTATTTACAAGAGGAGTAACTCTTCTAATACTTCGTGATTTGAGCCTTTCCTGGGACAGCAGTATTAGATTCCGATGTACCATTGCAGGTTTACTGTGTCCCTTGGACCTTCAAATCAGCGATGAAACACAGAAATTGCATCGATATTGAATACTAAAGCAAAATGTTGACTTATTTACAAGAGGAGTAACTCTTCTAATAGTTCGTGCTTTGAGCCTTTCCTGGGACAGCAGTATTAGATTCTGATGCACCATTGTAGGTTTATGTATCCCTTGGACCTTCAAATCAGCGATGAAACACAGAAATTCCATCTATATTGAATACAAACGCAAAATTTCGACTTATTTACAAGAGGACTAACTCTTCTAATAGTTCGTGCTTTGAGCCTTTCCTGGGACAGCAGTATTAGATTCCGATGCACCATTGCAGGTTTACTGTATCCCTTGGACCTTCAAATCAACGATGAAACATAGAAATTGAATGGATATTGAATACAAAGGGCAAAATGTCGACTTATTTACAAGAGGAGTAACCCTTCTAATAGTTCGTGCTTTTAGCCTTTTCTGGGACAGCAGTATTACATTCCGATGCACCATTGCAGGTTTACTGTATCCCTTGGACCTTCAAATAAATCATTAAACACAGAAATTGCATCGATATTAAATACAAAAGGCAAAATGACGACTTATTTATGAGAGGAGTAACTCTTCCAATAGTTCGTGCTTTGAGCCTTTCCTGGGACAGCAGTATTAGATTCCGATGCACCATTGCAGGTTTAATGTATCCCTTGAACCTTCAAATCAACGATGAAACACAGAAATGGCAGCGATATTGAATACAAAAGGCAAAATGTCGACTTATTTACAAGAGCAATAACTCTTCTAATAGTTCGTGTTTTGAGCCTTTCCTGGGACAGCAGTATTAGATTCCGATGCACCATTGCAGGTTTACTGTATCCCTTGGACTTTCATATCAACGATGAAACACAGAAATTGCATCGATATTGAATACAAATGGCAAATTGTCGACATATTTACAAGAGGTGTAACTCTTCTAATAGTTCGTGCTTTGAGCCTTTCCTGGGACAGCAGTATTAGATTCCGATGAACCATTGCAGGTTTACTGCATCCCTTGGACCTTCAAATCAACGATGAAACACAGAAATTGCGTCAATATTGAAATCAAAAGGCAAATTGTCGACTTATTTACAGGAGGAGTAACTATTCTAATAGTTCGTGATTTGATCCTTTCCTGGGACAGCAGTATTAGTTTCCGATGCACCATTGTAGGTTTACTGTATCCCTTTGACCTTCAAATCAACGATGAAACACAGAAATTGCATTGATATTAAATACAAAAGGCAAAATATCGACTTATTTACAAGAGGAGTAACTCTTCTGATAGTTTCAGTTTTGAGCCTTTCCTGGGACAGCAGTATTAGTTTCCGATGCACCATTGCAGGTTTACTGTATCCCTTTGACCTTCAAATCAACGATGAAACACAGAAATTGCATCGATATTGAAATCAAAAGGCAAATTGTCGACCTATTTACAGGAGGAGTAACTATTCTAATAGTTCGTGCTTTGATCCTTTCCTGGGACAGCAGTATTAGTTTCCGATGCACCACTGTAGGTTTACTGTATCCCTTGGACCTTCAAATCAACGATGAAACACAGAAATTGCATCGATATTGAATACAAAAGGCAAAATGTCGACTTATTTACAAGAGGAGTAACTCTTCTAATAGTTCGTGCTTTGAGCCTTTCCTGGGACAGCAGTATTAGATTCCGATGCACCATTGCAGGTTTACTGTATCCCCTGGACCTTCAAATCAACGATGAAACACAGAAATTGCATCGATATTGAATGCAAAAGGCAAAATGTCGACTTATTTACAAGAGGAGAAACTCTTATAATAGTTCGTGCTTTTAGCCTTTTCTGGGACAGCAGTATTAGATTCCGATGCACCATTTCAGGTTTTCTGTATTCCTTGGACCTTCAAATCAACGATGAAACACAGAAATTGCATCGATATTGAATACAAAAGGCAAAATGTCGACTTATTTACAAAAGGAGTAACTCTTCTAATAGTTCGTGCTTTGAGCCTTTTTTGGGGCAGAAGTATTAGATTTCGATGCACCATTGCAGGTTTACTGTATCCCTTGGACCTTCAAATAAACGATTAAATACAGAAATTGCATCGATATTGAATACAAAAGGCAAAATGTCGACTTATTTACAAGAGGAGTAACTCTTCCAATATTTTGTGCTTTGAGCCTTCCCTGGGACAGCAGTATTAGATTCCAATGCACCATTGCAGGTTTACTGTATCCCGTGGACCTTCAAATCAACGATGAAACACAGAAATTGCATCGATATTGAATACAAAATGCAAAATGTCGACTTATTTATAAGAGGAGTAACTCTTCTAATAGTTCGTACTTTTAGCTTTTCCTGGGACAGCAGTATTAGATTCCGATGCACCATTGCAGGTTTAATGTATCCCTTGGACCTTCAAATCAACGATGAAACACATAAATGGCAGCGATATTGAATACAAAAGGCAAAATGTCGACTTATTTACAAGAGCAATAACTCTTCTAATAGTTCGTGTTTTGAGCCTTTCCTGGGACAGCAGTATTAGATTCCGATGCACCATTGCAGGTTTACTGTATCCCTTCTACTCTCATATCAACGATGAAACACAGAAATTGCATGGATATTGAATACAAAAAGCAAAATGTCGACTTATTTACAAGAGGTGTAACTCTTCTAATAGTTCGTGCTCTGAGCCTTTCCAGCGACAGCAGTATTAGATTCCGATGAACCATTACAGGTTTACTGTATCCCTTGGACCTTCAAATCAACGATGAAAAACAGAAATTGCATCGATATTGAATACAAAAGGCAAAATGTCGACTTATTTATAAGAGGAGAAACTCTTCTAATAGTTCGTGTTTTGAGCCTTTCCTGGGACAGCAATATTAGATTCCGATGCACTATTGCAGGTTTACTGTATCCCTTGGACCTTCACATAAACGATGAAACACAGAAATTGCATCGATTGTGAATACAAAAGGCAAAATGTCGATTTATTTACAAGAGGAGTAACTCTTCTAATAGTTCGTGCTTTGAGCCTTTCCTGGGACAGCAGTATTGGATTCCGATGCACCATTGCAGGTTTACTGGATCCCTTGGACCTTCAAATCAACGATGAAACCCAGAAATTGCATCGATATTGAATACAAAGGCAAAATGTCGACTTATTTACAAGAGGAGTAACGCTTCCAATAGTTCGTACTTTTAGCCTTTCCTGGGACAGCAGTATTAGATTCCGATGCACCATTGCAGGTTTAATGTATCCCTTTGACCTTCAAATCAACGATGAAACACAGAAATGGCAGCGATATTAAATACAAAAGGCAAAATTTCGACTTATTTACAAGAGCAATAACTCTTCTAATAGTTCGTGTTTTGAGCCTTTCCTGGGACAGCAGTATTAGATTCCGATGCACCATTGCAGGTTTACTGTATCCCTTGGACCTTCAAATAAACGATTAAATACAGAAATTGAATCGATATTGAATACAAAAGGCAAAATGTCGACTTATTTACAAGAGGAGTAACTCTTCCAATAGTTTGTGCGTTGAGCCTTTCCTGGGACAGCAGTATTAGATTCCGATGCACCATTAAAGGGTTTACTGTATCCCTTGGACCTTCAAATCAACGATGAAACACAGAAATTGCATTGATATTAAATACAAAAGGCAAAATATCGACTTATTTACAAGAGGAGTAACTCTTCTAATAGTTCGTGCATTGAGCCTTTCCTGGGACAGCAGTATTAGCTTCCGATGCACCATTGCAGGTTTACTGTATCCAATGGACCTTCAAATCAACGATGAAACACAGAAATTGCATCGATATTGAATACAAAAGGCAAAATTTCGACTTATTTACAAGAGGAGTAACTCTTCTGATAGTTTAAGTTTTGAGCCTTTCCTGGGACAGCAGTATTAGATTCCGATGAAACATTGCAGGTTTACTGTATCCCTTTGACCTTCAAATCAACGATGAAACACAGAAATTGCATCGATATTGAATACAAAGGCAAAATGTCGACTTATTTACAAGAGGAGTAACGCTTCCAATAGCTCGTGTTTTGAGCCTTTCCTGGGACAGCAGTATTAGATTCCGATGCACCATTGCAGGTTTACTGTATCCCTTGGACCTTCAAATCAACGATGAAACATAGAAATTGCATCGATATTGAATACAAAAGGTAAAATGTCGACTTATTTACAAGAGGAGTAACTCTTCTGATAGTTTAAGTTTTGAGCCTTTCCTGGGACAGCAGTATTAGATTCCGATGCACCATTGCAGGTTTACTGTATCCCTTTGACCTTCAAATCAACGATGAAACATAGAAATTGCATCGATATTGAATACAAAAGGCAAAATTTCGACTTATTTACAAGAGGAGTAACGCTTCCAAAAGTTCGTGTTTTGAGCCTTTCCTTTGACGGCAGTATTAGATTCCGATCCACCATTGCAGGTTTACTGTATCACTTGGACCTTCAAATCGACGATGAAACATAGAAATTGCATCAATATTGAATACAAAAGGCAAAATGTCGACTTATTTAGAAGAGGAGTAATTCTTCTAATAGTTCTTGCTTTGAGCGTTTCCTGGGACAGCAGTATTAGATTCCGATGCAGTATTGCAAGTTTAATGCATCCCTAAGACCTTCAAATGAAAGATGAATCACAGAAATTGCATCGATTGTGAATACAAAAGGCAAAATGTCGACTTATTTACAAGAGGAGTAACTCTTCTAAAACTTCGTGATTTGAGCCTTTCCTGGGACAGCAGTATTAGATTCCGATGCACCATTGTAGGTTTACTGTATCCCTTGGACCTTCAAATCAGCGATGAAACACAGAAATTGCATCGATATTGAATACAAAGGCAAAATTTCGTCTTATTTACAAGAGGAGTAAATCTTCTAATAGTTCGTGCTTTGAGCATTTCCTGGGACAGCAGTATTAGATTCCGATGCACCATTGCAGGTTTACTGCATCCCTTAGACCTTCAAATCAACGATGAAACACAGAAATTGCATCGATATTGAATACAAAACGCAAAATGTCGACTTATTTACAAGAGGAGTAGCTCTTCTAATAGTTCGTGCTTTGAGCCTTTCCTGGGACAGCAGTCTTAGATTCCGATGCACCATTGCAGGTTTACTGTATCCCTTGGACCTTCAAATCAACGATGAAACACACAAATTGCATTGATATTGAATACAAAAGGCAAAATGTCGACTTATTTACCAGAGGAGTAACTCCTCTGATAGTTTGTGTTTTGAGTCTTTCCTGGGACAGCAGTATTAGATTCCGATGCACCATTGCAGGTTTACTGTATCCCTTTGACCTTCAAATCAACGATAAAACACAGAAATTGCATCGATATTGAATACAAAAGGCAAAATGTTGACTTATTTATAAGAGGAGTAACTCTTCTAATAGTTCTTGCTTTGAGCGTTTCCTGGGACAGCAGTATTAGATTCCGATGCACTATTGCAAGTTTACTGCATCCCTTGGACCTTCAAATTAACGATGAAACACAGAAATTGCATCGATTGTGAATACAAAAGGCAAAATGTCGACTTATTTACAAGAGGAGTAACTCTTCTAAAACTTCGTGATTTGAGCCTTTCCTGGGACAGCAGTATTAGATTCCGATGCACCATTGTAGGTTTACTGTATCCCTTGGACCTTCAAATCAGCGATGAAACACAGAAATTGCATCGATATTGAATACAAAGGCAAAATTTCGACTTATTTACAAGAGGAGTAACTCTTCTAATAGTTCGTGCTTTGAGCCTTTCCTGGGACAACAGTATTAGATTCCGATGCACCATTGAAGGTTTACTGTATTCCTTGGACCTTCAAATCAACGATGAAACACAGAAATTGCATCGATATTGAATACAAAAGGCAAAATTTCGACTTATTTACAAAAGGAGTAACTCTTCTAATAGTTCGTGTTTTGAGCCTTTTTTGGGACAGAAGTATTAGATTCCGATGCACCATTGCAGGTTTACTGTATCACTTGGACCTTCAAATCAACGATGAAACAAAGAAATTGCATCGATATTTAATACAAAAGGCAAAATGTCGACTTATTTTCAAGAGGAGTAACTCTTCTAATAGTTCGCGCCTTGAGCCTTTCCTGGGACAGCAGTATTAGATTCCGATGCACCATTGCAGGTTTACTGTATGCCTTGGACCTTCAAATCAAAGATGAAACACAGAAATTGCATTGATATTGAATACAAAAGGCAAAATGTCGACTTATTTACAAGAGGAGTAACTTTTCTGATAGTTTGCGTTTTAAGCCTTTCCTGGGACACCAGTATTAGATTCCGATGCACCATTACAGGTTTACTGTATCTCTTTGACCTTCAAATCAACGATGAAACACAGAAATTGAATCGATATTGAATACAAAAGGCAAAATGTTGACTTATTTATAAGAGGAGTAACTCTTCTAATAGTTCTTGCTTTGAGCGTTTTCTGGAACAGCAGTATTAGATTCCGATGCACTATTGCAAGTTTACTGCACCCCTTGGACCTTCAAATCAACGATGAAACACAGAAATTGCATCGATTGTGAATACAAAAGGCAAAATGTCAACTTATTTACAAGAGGAGTAACTCTTCTAAAACTTCGTGATTTGGGCCTTTCCTGGGACAGCAGTATTAGATTCCGATGCACCATTGTAGGTTTACTGTATCCCTTGGACCTTCAAATCAGCGATGAAACACAGAAATTGCATCGATATTGAATTAAAAGGCAAAATTTCGACTTATTTACAAGAGGAGTAACTCTTCTAATAGTTCGTGCTTTGAGCCTTTCCTGGGACAACAGTATTAGATTCCGATGCACCATTGCAGGTTTACTGTATCCCTTGGACCTTCAAATCAACGATGAAACACAGAAATTGCATCGATATTGAATACAAAGGCAAAATGTCGACTTATTTACAAGAGGAGGAACGCTTCTAATAGTTCGTACATTTGGCCTTTCCTGCGACAGCAGTATTAGATTCTGAGGCACCATTGCAGTTTTAATGTATCCCTTGGACCTTCAAATCAATGATGAATAACAGAAATTGCATCGATATTGAATACAAAAGGCAAAATGTCGACTTATTTACAAGAGGAGTAACACTTCCAAAACTTCGTGATTTGAGCCGTTCCTGGGACAGCAGTCTTAGATTCCGATGCACCATTGCAGGTTTACTGTATCTCTTTGACCTTCAAATCAACGATGAAACACAGAAATTGAATCGATATTGAATACAAAAGGCAAAATTTTGACTTATTTACAAGAGGAGTAACACTTCCAAAACTTCGTGCTTTGAGCATTTCCTGGGACAGCAGTATTAGATTCCGATGCACCATTGCAGGTTTTCTGTATCCCTTGGACCTTCAAATCAGCGATGAAACACAGAAATTGCATCGATATTGAATACAAAACGCAAAATGTCGACTTATATACAAGAGGAGTAGCTCTTCTAATAGTTCGTGCTTTTAGCCTTATCTGGGACAGCAGTATTAGATTCCGATGCACCATTGCAGGTTTACTGTATCCCTTGGACCTTCAAATCAACGATTAAATACAGAAATTGCATCGATATTGAATACAAAAGGCATAATGTCGACTTATTTACAAGAGGAGTAACTCTTCCAATAGTTCGTGCTTTGAGCCTTTCCTGGGACAGCAGTATTAGATTCCGATGCACCATTGCAGGTTTACTGTATCCCGTGGACCTTCAAATATACGATGAAACACAGAAATTGCATCGATATTGAATACAAAATGCAAAATGTCGACTTATTTATAAGAGGAGTAACTCTTCTAATAGTTCGTGATTGTAGCCTTTCCTGGGACAGCAGTATTAGATTCCGATGCACCATTGCAGGTTTAATGTATCCCTTGGACATTCAAATAAACGATGAAACATAGAAATGGCAGCGATATTGAATACAAAAGGCAAATTGTCGACTTATTTTCAAGAGGAGTAACTATTCTAATAGTTCGTGCTTTGAGCCTGTCCTGGGACAGCAGTGTTAGTTTCCGATGCACCATTGTAGGTTTACTGTATCCCTTGGACCTTCAAATCAACGATGAAACACAGAAATTGCATCGATATTAAATACAAAAGGCAAAATATCGACTTATTTACAAGAGGAGTAACTCTGCTAATAGTTCGTGCTTTGAGCCTTTCCTGGGACAGCAATATTAGATTCCGATGCACTATTGCAGGTTTACTGTATCCCTTGGACCTTCACATCAACGATGAAACACAGAAATTGCATCGATTGTGAATAGAAAAGGCAAAATGTCGACTTATTTACAAGAGGAGTAACTCTTCTAATAGTTCGTGATTTGAGCCTTATCTGGGACAGCAGTATTAGATTCCGATGCACAATTGCAGGTTTACTGTATCCCGTGGACCTTCAAATATACGATGAAACACAGAATTTGCATCGATATTGAATACAAAATGCAAAATGTCGACTTATTTATAAGAGGAGTAACTCTTCTAATAGTTCGTGATTGTAGCCTTTCCTGGGACAGCAGTATTAGATTCCGATGCACCATTGCAGGTTTAATGTATCCCTTGGACATTCAAATAAACGATGAAACATAGAAATGGCAGCGATATTGAATACAAAAGGCAAATTGTCGACTTATTTACAAGAGGAGTAACTATTCTAATAATTCGTGCTTTGAGCCTTTCCTGGGACAGCAGTGTTAGTTTCCGATGCACCATTGTAGGTTTACTGTATCCCTTGGACCTTCAAATCGACGATGAAACACAGAAATTGCATCGATATTAAATACAAAAGGCAAAATATCGACTTATTTACAAGAGGAGTAGCTCTGCTAATAGTTCGTGTTTTGAGCCTTTCCTGGGACAGCAATATTAGATTCCGATGCACTATTGCAGGTTTACTGTATCCCTTGGACCTTCACATCAACGATGAAACACAGAAATTGCATCGATTGTGAATAGAAAAGGCAAAATGTCGACTTATTTACAAGAGGAGTAACTCTTCTAATAGTTCGTGCTTTGAGCCTTATCTGGGACAGCAGTATTAGATTCAGATGCACCATTGCAGGTTTACTGTATCCCTTGGACCTTCAAGTCAGCGATGAAACACAGAAATTGCATCGATGTCGAATACAACGACAAAATGTCGACTTATTTACAAGATGAGTAACTCTTCTAATAGTTCGTGCTTTGAGCCTTTCCTGGGACAGCAGTCTTAGATTCCGATGCACCATTGCAGGGTTACTGTATCCCTTGGACCTTCAAATCAAAGATGAAACACACAAATTGCATCGATATTGAATACAAAAGGCAAAACGTTGACTTATTTATAAGAGGAGTAACTCTTCTAATAGCTCTTCCTTTGAGCGTTTCCTGGGACAGCAGTATTAGATTCCGATGCAGTATTGCAAGTTTACTGCATCCCTTAGACCTTCAAATGAAAGATGAAACACAGAGATTGCATCGATTGTGAATACAAAAGGCAAAATGTCGACTTATTTACAAGAGGAGTAACTCTTCTAAAACTTCGTGATTTGAGCCTTTCCTGGGACAGCAGTATTAGATTCCGATGCACCATTGTAGGTTTACTGTATCCCTTGGACCTTCAAATCAGCGATGAAACACAGAAATTGCATCGATATTGAATACAAAGGCAAAATTTCGACTTATTTACAAGAGGAGTAACTCTTCTAATAGTTCGTGCTTTGAGCATTTCCTGCGACAGCAGTATTACATTCCGATGCACCATTGCAGGTTTACTGCATCCGTTTGACCTTCAAATCAACGATGAAACACAGAAATTGCATCGATATTGAATACAAAACGCAAAATGTCGACTTATTTACAAGAGGAGTAGCTCTTCTAATAGTTCGTGCTTTAGCCTTTTCTGGGACAGCAGTATTAGATTCCGATGCACCATTGCAGGTTTACTGTATCCCTTGGACCTTCAAATCAACGATTAAATACAGAAATTGCATCGATATTGAATACAAAAGGCAAAATGTAGACTTATTTACAAGAGGAGTAACTCTTCCAATAGTTCGTGCTTTGAGCCTTTCCTGGGACAGCAGTATTAGATTCCGATGCACCAATGCAGGTTTACTGTATCCCGTGGACCTTCAAATATACGATGAAACACAGAAATTGCATCGATATTGAATACAAAATGCAAAATGTCGACTTATTTATAAGAGAAGTAACTCTTCTAATAGTTCGTGATTGTAGCCTTTCCTGGGACAGCAGTATTAGATTCCGATGCACCATTGCAGGTTTAATGTATCCCTTGGACCTTCAAATCAGCGATGAAACACAGAAATGGCAGCGATATTGAATACAAAATGCAAAATGTCGACTTATTTACAAGATTACTAACTCTTCTAATAGTTCGTGATTTGGGCCTTTCCTGGGACAGCAGTATTAGATTCCTATGCACCATTGCAGGTTTACTGTATCCCTTGGACCTTCAAATCAACGATGAAACACAGAAATTGCATCGATATTGAATACAAAAGGCAAAATGTCGACTTATTTACAAGAGGAGTAACTCTTCTAATAGTTCATGCTTTGAGCCTTTCCTGGGACAGGAGTATTAGATTCCGATGCACCATTGCAGGATTACTGTATTCCTTGTACCTTCACATCAACGATGAAACACAGACATTGCATCGATTGTGAATACAAAATGCAAAATGTCGACTTATTTACAAGAGGAGTAACTCTTCTAATAGTTCGTGCTTTGAGCCTTTCCTGGGACAGCAGTATTAGATTCCGATGCACCATTGCAGGATTACTGTATCCCTTGGACCTTCAAATCAACGATGAAACTTAGAAATTGCATGGATATTGAATACAAAAAGCAAAATGTCGACTTATGTACAAGAGGAGTAACTCTTCTAATAGTTCGTGATTTTAGCCTTTCCTGGGACAGCAGTATTAGATTCCGATGCACCATTGCAGGATTACTGTATCCCTTGGACCTACAAATCAACGATGAAACACAGAAATTGCATCGATATTGAATACAAAAGGCAAAATGTCGACTTATTTACAAGAGGAATAACTCTTCTAATAGTTCGTGCTTTGAGCCTTTCCTGGGACAGCAGTATTAGATACCGATGCACCGATGCAGGTTTACTGTATCCCTTGGACCTTCAAATCAACGATGAAACACAGAAATTGCATCGATATTGAATACAAAAGGCAAAATGTCGACTTATTTACAAGAGGAGTAACTCCTCTAATAGTTCATGCTTTGAGCCTTTCCTGGGACAGGAGTATTAGATTCCGATGCACCATTGCAGGTTTACTGTATCCCTTGGACCTTAAAATCAACGATGAAACACAGAAATTGCATCGATATTGAATACAAAAGGCAAAATGTCGACTTATTCATAAGAGGAGTAACTCTTCTAATAGTTCGTGCTTTGAGCGTTTCCTGGGACAGCAGATTTGATTCCGATGCACCATTGCAAGTTTACTGTACCCCTTGGACCTTCAAATCAACGATGAAACACAGAAATTGCATCGATATTGAATACAAAAGGCAAATTGTCGACTTATTTACAAGAGGAGTAACTATTCTAATAGTTCGTGCTTTGAGCCTTTCCTAGGACAGCAGTATTAGTTTCCGATGCACCATTGTAGGTTTACTGTATCCCTTGGACCTTCAAATCAACGATGAAACACAGAAATTGCATCGATATTAAATACAAAAGGCATGATATCGACTTATTTACAAGAGGAGTAACTCCTCTAATAGGTCGTGGTTTGAGCCTTTCCTGGGACAGCAATATTAGATTCCGATGCACTATTGCAGGTTTACTGAATCCCTTGTACCTTCACATCAACGATGAAACACAGAAATTGCATCGATTGTGAATACAAAATGCAAAATTTCGACTTATTTACAAGAGGAGTAACTCTTCTAATACTTCGTGCTTTGAGCCTTTCCTGGGACAGCAGTATTAGATTCCGATGAACCATTGCAGGTTTACTGCATCCCTTGGACCTTCAAATCAACGATGAAACACAGAAATTGCGTCAATATTGAAATCAAAAGGCAAATTTTCGACTTATTTACAGGAGGAGTAACTATTCTAATAGTTCGTGCTTTTAGCCTTTTCTGGGACAGCAGTATTAGATTCCGATGCACCATTGCAGGTTTTCTGTATTCCTTGGACCTTCAAATCAACGATGAAACACAGAAATTGCATCGATATTGAATACAAAAGGCAAAATGTCGACTTATTTACAAAAGGAGTAACTCTTCTAATAGTTCGTGCTTTGAGCCTTTTTTGTGGCAGAAGTATTAGATTCCGATGCACCATTGCAGGTTTACTGTATCCCTTGGACCTTCAAATAAACGATTAAATACAGAAATTGCATCGATATTGAATACAAAAGGCAAAATGTCGACTTATTTACAAGAGGAGTAACTCTTCCAATATTTTGTGCTTTGAGCCTTCCCTGGGACAGCAGTATTAGATTCCAATGCACCATTGCAGGTTTACTGTATCCCGTTGACCTTCAAATCAACGATGAAACACAGAAATTGCATCGATATTGAATACAAAATGCAAAATGTCGACTTATTTATAAGAGGAGTAACTCTTCTAATAGTTCGTACTTTTAGCCTTTCCTGGGACAGCAGTATTAGATTCCGATGCACCATTGCAGGTTTAATGTATCCCTTGGACCTTCAAATCAACGATGAAACACATAAATGGCAGCGATATTGAATACAAAAGGCAAAATGTCGACTTATTTACAAGAGCAATAACTCTTCTAATAGTTCGTGTTTTGAGCCTTTCCTGGGACAGCAGTATTAGATTCCGATGCACCATTGCAGGTTTACTGTATCCCTTGGACTTTCATATCAACGATGAAACACAGAAATTGCATGGATATTGAATACAAAAAGCAAAATGTCGACTTATTTACAAGAGGTGTAACTCTTCTAATAGTTCGTGCTCTGAGCCTTTCCAGCGACAGCAGTATTTGATTCCGATGAACCATTACAGGTTTACTGTATCCCTTGGACCTTCAAATCAACGATGAAAAACAGAAATTGCATCGATATTGAATACAAAAGGCAAAATGTCGACTTATTTATAAGAGGAGAAACTCTTCTAATAGTTCGTGTTTTGAGCCTTTCCTGGGACAGCAATATTAGATTCCGATGCACTATTGCAGGTTTACTGTATCCCTTGGACCTTCACATAAACGATGAAACACAGAAATTGCATCGATTGTGAATACAAAAGGCAAAATGTCGATTTATTTACAAGAGGAGTAACTCTTCTAATAGTTCGTGCTTTGAGCCTTTCCTGGGACAGCAGTATTGGATTCCGATGCACCATTGCAGGTTTACTGGATCCCTTGGACCTTCAAATCAACGATGAAACCCAGAAATTGCATCGATATTGAATACAAAGGCAAAATGTCGACTTATTTACAAGAGGAGTAACGCTTCCAATAGTTCGTACTTTTAGCCTTTCCTGGGACAGCAGTATTAGATTCCGATGCACCATTGCAGGTTTAATGTATCCCTTTGACCTTCAAATCAACGATGAAACAAAGAAATTGCATCGATATTGAATACAAAAGGCAAAATTTCGACTTATTTACAAGAGGAGTAACTCTTCTGATAGTTTAAGTTTTGAGCCTTTCCTGGGACAGCAGTATTAGATTCCGATGAAACATTGCAGGTTTACTGTATCCCTTTGACCTTCAAATCAACGATGAAACACAGAAATTGCATCGATATTGAATACAAAGGCAAAATGTCGACTTATTTACAAGAGGAGTAACGCTTCCAATAGCTCGTGTTTTGAGCCTTTCCTGGGACAGCAGTATTAGATTCCGATGCACCATTGCAGGTTTACTGTATCCCTTGGACCTTCAAATCAACGATGAAACATAGAAATTGCATCGATATTGAATACAAAAGGTAAAATGTCGACTTATTTACAAGAGGAGTAACTCTTCTGATAGTTTAAGTTTTGAGCCTTTCCTGGGACAGCAGTATTAGATTCCGATGCACCATTGCAGGTTTACTGTATCCCTTTGACCTTCAAATCAACGATGAAACACAGAAATTGCATCGATATTGAATACAAAAGGCAAAATTTCGACTTATTTATAAGAGGAGTATCGCTTCCAAAAGTTCGTGTTTTGAGCCTTTCCTTTGACGGCAGTATTAGACTCCGATGCACCATTGCAGGTTTACTGTATCACTTGGACCTTCAAATCGACGATGAAACATAGAAATTGCATCAATATTGAATACAAAAGGCAAAATGTCGACTTATTTAGAAGAGGAGTAACTCTTCTAATAGTTCTTGCTTTGAGCGTTTCCTGGGACAGCAGTATTAGATTCCTATGCAGTATTGCAAGTTTACTGCATCCCTTAGACCTTCAAATGAAAGATGAATCACAGAAATTGCATCGATTGTGAATACAAAAGGCAAAATGTCGACTTATTTACAAGAGGAGTAACTCTTCTAAAACTTCGTGATTTGAGCCTTTCCTGGGATAGCAGTATTAGATTCCGATGCACCATTGTAGGTTTACTGTATCCCTTGGACCTTCAAATCAGCGATGAAACACAGAAATTGCATCGATATTGAATACAAAGGCAAAATTTCGTCTTATTTACAAGAGGAGTAACTCTTCTAATAGTTCGTGCTTTGAGCATTTCCTGGGACAGCAGTATTAGATTCCGATACACCATTGCAGGTTTACTGCATCCCTTAGACCTTCAAATCAACGATGAAACACAGAAATTGCATCGATATTGAATACAAAACGCTAAATGTCGACTTATTTACAAGAGGAGTAGCTCTTCTAATAGTTCGTGCTTTGAGCCTTTTCTGGGTCAGCAGTATTAGATTCCGATGCACCATTGCAGGTTTACTGTATCCCTTGGACCTTCAAATCAACGATTAAATACAGAAATTGCATCGATATTGAATACAAAAGGCAAAATGTCGACTTATTTACAAGAGGAGTAACTCTTCCAATAGTTCGTGCTTTGAGCCTTTCCTGGGACCGCAGTATTAGATTCCGATGCACAATTGCAGGTTTACTGTATCCCGTGGACCTTCAAATATAAGATGAAACACAGAATTTGCATCGATATTGAATACAAAATGCAAAATTTCGACTTATTTATAAGAGGAGTAACTCTTCTAATAGTTCGTGATTGTAGCCTTTCCTGGGAGAGCAGTATTAGATTCCGATGCACCATTGCAGGTTTAATGTATCCGTTGGACATTCAAATAAACGATGAAACATAGAAATGGCAGCGATATTGAATACAAAAGGCAAATTGTCGACTTATTTACAAGAGGAGTAACTATTCTAATAGTTCGTGCTTTGAGCCTTTCCTGGGACAGCAGTGTTAGTTTCCGATGCACCATTGTAAGTTTACTGTATCCCTTGGACCTTCAAATCAACGATGAAACACAGAAATTGCATCGATATTAAATACAAAAGGCAAAATATCGACTTATTTACAAGAGGAGTAACTCTGCTAATAGTTCGTGTTTTGAGCCTTTCCAGGGACAGCAATATTAGATTCCGATGCACTATTGCAGGTTTACTGTATCCCTTGGACCTTCACATCAACGATGAAACACAGAAATTGCATCGATTGTGATTAGAAAAGGCAAAATGTCGACTTATTTACAAGAGGAGTAACTCTTCTAATAGTTCGTGCTTTGAGCCTTATCTGGGACTGCAGTATTAGATTCAGATGCACCATTGCAGGTTTACTGTATCCCTTGGACCTTCAAATCAGCGATGAAACACAGAAATTGCATCGATATTGAATACAACGACAAAATGTCGACTTATTTACAAGATGAGTAACACTTCTAATAGTTCGTGCTTTGAGCCTTTCCTGGGACAGCAGTCTTAGATTCCGATGCACCACTGCAGGTTTACTGTATCCCTTGGACCTTCAAATCAACGATGAAACACACAAATTGCATTGATATTGAATACAAAAGGCAAAATGTCGACTTATTTACCAGAGGAGTAACTCCTCTGATAGTTTGTGTTTTGAGTCTTTCCTGGGACAGCAGTATTAGATTCCGATGCACCATTGCAGGTTTACTGTATCCCTTTGACCTTCAAATCAACGATGAAACACAGAAATTGCATCGATATTGAATACAAAAGGCAAAATGTTGACTTATTTATAAGAGGACTAACTCTTCTAATAGTTCTTGCTTTGAGCGTTTCCTGGGACAGCAGTATTAGATTCCGATGCACTATTGCAAGTTTACTGCATCCCTTGGACCTTCAAATCAACGATGAAACACAGAAATTGCATCGATTGTGAATACAAAAGGCAAAATGTCGACTTATTTACAAGAGGAGTAACTCTTCTAAAACTTCGTGATTTGAGCCTTTCCTGGGACAGCAGTATTAGATTCCGATGCACCATTGTAGGTTTACTGTATCCCTTGGACCTTCAAATCAGCGATGAAACACAGAAATTGCATCGATATGGAATACAAAGGCAAAATTTCGACTTATTTACAAGAGGAGTAACTCTTCTAATATTTCGTGCTTTGAGCCTTTCCTGGGACCGCAGTATTAGATTCCGATGCACAATTGCAGGTTTACTGTATCCCGTGGACCTTCAAATATAAGATGAAACACAGAATTTGCATCGATATTGAATACAAAATGCAAAATTTCGACTTATTTATAAGAGGAGTAACTCTTCTAATAGTTCGTGATTGTAGCCTTTCCTGGGACAGCAGTATTAGATTCCGATGCACCATTGCAGGTTTAATGTATCCGTTGGACATTCAAATAAACGATGAAACATAGAAATGGCAGCGATATTGAATACAAAAGGCAAATTGTCGACTTATTTACAAGAGGAGTAACTATTCTAATAGTTCGTGCTTTGAGCCTTTCCTGGGACAGCAGTGTTAGTTTCCGATGCACCATTGTAAGTTTACTGTATCCCTTGGACCTTCAAATCAACGATGAAACACAGAAATTGCATCGATATTAAATACAAAAGGCAAAATATCGACTTATTTACAAGAGGAGTAACTCTGCTAATAGTTCGTGTTTTGAGCCTTTCCTGGGACAGCAATATTAGATTCCGATGCACTATTGCAGGTTTACTGTATCCCTTGGACCTTCACATCAACGATGAAACACAGAAATTGCATCGATTGTGATTAGAAAAGGCAAAATGTCGACTTATTTACAAGAGGAGTAACTCCTCTAATAGTTCGTGCTTTGAGCCTTATCTGGGACTGCAGTATTAGATTCAGATGCACCATTGCAGGTTTACTGTATCCCTTGGACCTTCAAATCAGCGATGAAACACAGAAATTGCATCGATATTGAATACAACGACAAAATGTCGACTTATTTACAAGATGAGTAACACTTCTAATAGTTCGTGCTTTGAGCCTTTCCTGGGACAGCAGTCTTAGATTCCGATGCACCACTGCAGGTTTACTGTATCCCTTGGACCTTCAAATCAACGATGAAACACACAAATTGCATTGATATTGAATACAAAAGGCAAAATGTCGACTTATTTACCAGAGGAGTAACTCCTCTGATAGTTTGTGTTTTGAGTCTTTCCTGGGACAGCAGTATTAGATTCCGATGCACCATTGCAGGTTTACTGTATCCCTTTGACCTTCAAATCAACGATGAAACACAGAAATTGCATCGATATTGAATACAAAAGGCAAAATGTTGACTTCTTTATAAGAGGAGTAACTCTTCTAATAGTTCTTGCTTTGAGCGTTTCCTGGGACAGCAGTATTAGATTCCGATGCACTATTGCAAGTTTACTGCATCCCTTGGACCTTCAAATCAACGATGAAACACAGAAATTGCATCGATTGTGAATACAAAAGGCAAAATGTCGACTTATTTACAAGAGGAGTAACTCTTCTAAAACTTCGTGATTTGAGCCTTTCCTGGGACAGCAGTATTAGATTCCGATGCACCATTGTAGGTTTACTGTATCCCTTGGACCTTCAAATCAGCGATGAAACACAGAAATTGCATCGATATTGAATACAAAGGCAAAATTTCGACTTATTTACAAGAGGAGTAACTCTTCTAATATTTCGTGCTTTGAGCCTTTCCTGGGACAACAGTATTAGATTCCGATGCACCATTGAAGGTTTACTGTATTCCTTGGACCTTCAAATCAACGATGAACACAGAAATTGCATCGATATTGAATACAAAAGGCAAAATGTCAACTTATTTACAAAAGGAGTAACTCTTCTAATAGTTCGTGCTTTGAGCCTTTTTTGGGACACAAGTATTAGATTCCGATGCACCATTGCAGGTTTACTGTATCCCTTGGACCTTCAAATCAACGATGAAACAAAGAAATTGCATCGATATATAATACAAAAGGCAAAATGTCGACTTATTTTCAAGAGGAGTAACTCTTCTAATAGTTCGCGCCTTGAGCCTTTCCTGGGACAGCAGTATTAGATTCCGATGCACCATTGCAGGTTTACTGTATGCCTTGGACCTTCAAATCAAAGATGAAACACAGAAATTGCATTGATATTGAATACAAAAGGCAAAATGTCGACTTATTTACAAGAGGAGTAACTCTTCTGATAGTTTGTGTTTTGAGCCTTTCCTGGGACACCAGTATTAGATTCCGATGCACCATTGCAGGTTTACTGTATCTCTTTGACCTTCAAATCAACGATGAAACACAGAAATTGAATCGATATTGAATACAAAAGGCAAAATGTTGACTTATTTATAAGAGGAGTAACTCTTCTAATAGTTCTTGCTTTGAGCGTTTCCTGGGACAGCAGTATTAGATTCCGATGCACTATTGCAAGTTTACTGCATCCCTTGGACCTTCAAATCAACGATGAAACACAGAAATTGCATCGATTGTGAATACAAAAGGCAAAATGTCAACTTATTTACAAGAGGAGTAACTCTTCTAAAACTTCGTGATTTGGGCCTTTCCTGGGACAGCAGTATTAGATTCCGATGTACCATTGTAGGTTTAGTGTATCCCTTGGACCTTCAAATCAGCGATGAAACACAGAAATTGCATCGATATTGAATTAAAAGGCAAAATTTCGACTTATTTACAAGAGGAGTAACTCTTCTAATAGTTCGTGCTTTGAGCCTTTCCTGGGACAACAGTATTAGATTCCGATGCACCATTGCAGGTTTACTGTATCCCTTGGACCTTCAAATCAACGATGAAACACAGAAATTGCATCGATATTGAATACAAAGGCAAAATGTCGACTTATTTACAAGAGGAGGAACGCTTCTAATAGTTCGTACATTTGGCCTTTCCTGGGACAGCAGTATTAGATTCTGAGGCACCATTGCAGTTTTAATGTATCCCTTGGACCTACAAATCAATGATGAATAACAGAAATTGCATCGATATTGAATACAAAAGGCAAAATGTCGACTTATTTACAAGAGGAGTAACACTTCCAAAACTTCGTGATTTGAGCCGTTCCTGGGACAGAAGTATTAGATTCCGATGCACCATTGCAGGTTTACTGTATCTCTTTGATCTTCAAATCAACGATGAAACACAGAAATTGAACGATATTGAATACAAAAGGCAAAATGTTGACTTATTTACAAGAGGAGTAACACTTCCAAAACTTCGTGCTTTGAGCATTTCCTGGGACAGCAGTATTAGATTCCCATGCACCATTGCAGGTTTTCTGTATCCCTTGGACCTTCAAATCAGCGATGAAACACAGAAATTGCATCGATATTGAATACAAAACGCAAAATGTCGACTTATATACAAGAGGAGTAGCTCTTCTAATAGTTCGTGCTTTTAGCCTTATCTGGGACAGCAGTATTAGATTCCGATGCACCATTGCAGGTTTACTGTATCCCTTGGACCTTCAAATCAACGATTAAATACAGAAATTGCATCGATATTGAATACAAAAGGCATAATGTCGACTTATTTACAAGAGGAGTAACTCTTCCAATAGTTCGTGCTTTGAGCCCTTCCTGGGACAGCAGTATTAGATTCCGATGCACCATTGCAGGTTTACTGTATCCCGTGGACCTTCAAATATACGATGAAAAACAGAAATTGCATCGATATTGAATACACAATGCAAAATGTCGACTTATTTATAAGAGGAGTAACTCTTCTAATAGTTCGTGATTGTAGCCTTTCCTGGGACAGCAGTATTAGATTCCGATGCACCATTGCAGGTTTAATGTATCCCTTGGACATTCAAATAAACGATGAAACATAGAAATGGCAGCGATATTGAATACAAAAGGCAAATTGTCGACTTATTTTCAAGAGGAGTAACTATTCTAATAGATCGTGCTTTGAGCCTGTCCTGGGACAGCAGTGTGAGTTTCCGATGCACCATTGTAGGTTTACTGTATCCCTTGGACCTTCAAATCAACGATGAAACACAGAAATTGCATCGATATTAAATACAAAACGCAAAATATCGACTTATTTACAAGAGGAGTAACTCTGCTAATAGTTCGTGTTTTGAGCCTTTCCTGGGACAGCAATATTAGATTCCGATGCACTATTGCAGGTTTACTGTATCCCTTGGACCTTCACATCAACGATGAAACACAGAAATTGCATCGATTGTGAATAGAAAAGGCAAAATGTCGACTTATTTACAAGAGGAGTAACTCTTCTAATAGTTCGTGCTTTGAGCCTTATCTGGGACAGCAGTATTAGATTCCGATGCACAATTGCAGGTTTACTGTATCCCGTGGACCTTCAAATATACGATGAAACACAGAATTTGCATCGATATTGAATACAAAATGCAAAATGTCGACTTATTTATAAGAGGAGTAACTCTTCTAATAGTTCGTGATTGTAGCCTTTCCTGGGACAGCAGTATTAGATTCCGATGCACCATTGCAGGTTTAATGTATCCCTTTGACATTCAAATAAACGATGAAACATAGAAATGGCAGCGATATTGAATACAAAAGGCAAATTGTCGACTTATTTACAAGAGGAGTAACTATTCTAATAATTCGTGCTTTGAGCCTTTCCTGGGACAGCAGTGTTAGTTTCCGATGCACCATTGTAGGTTTACTGTATGCCTTGGACCTTCAAATCGACGATGAAACACAGAAATTGCATCGATATTAAATACAAAAGGCAAAATATCGACTTATTTACAACAGGAGTAGCTCTGCTAATAGTTCGTGTTTTGAGCCTTTCCTGGGACTGCAATATTAGATTCCGATGCACTATTGCAGGTTTACTGTATCCCTTGGACCTTCACATCAACGATGAAACACAGAGATTGCATCGATTGTGAATAGAAAAGGCAAAATGTCGACTTATTTACAAGAGGAGTAACTCTTCTAATAGTTCGTGCTTTGAGCCTTATCTGGGACAGCAGTATTAGATTCAGATGCACCATTGCAGGTTTACTGTATCCCTTGGACCTTCAAATCAGCGATGAAACACAGAAATTGCATCGATATCGAATACAACGACAAAATGTCGACTTATTTACAAGATGAGTAACTCTTCTAATAGTTCGTGCTTTGAGCCTTTCCTGGGACAGCAGTCTTAGATTCCGATGCACCATTGCAGGTTTACTGTATCCCTTGGACCTTCAAATCAAAGATGAAACACACAAATTGCATCGATATTGAATACAAAAGGCAAAATGTTGACTTATTTATAAGAGGAGTAACTCTTCTAATAGTTCTTGCTTTGAGCGTTTCCTGGGACAGCAGTATTAGATTCCGATGCACCATTGCAGGTTTACTGTATTCCTTGGACCTTCAAATCAACGATGAAACATAGAAATTGCATCGATATTGAATACAAAAGGCAAAATGTCGACTTATTTATAAAAGGAGTAACTCTTCTAATAGTTCGTGTTTTGAGCCTTTTTTGGGACAGAAGTATTAGATTCCGATGAACCATTGCAGGTTTACTGTATCCCTTGGACCTTCAAATCAACGATGAAACAAAGAAATTGCATCGATATTTAATACAAAAGGCAAAATGTCGACTTATTTACAAGAGGAGTAACTCTTCTAATAGTTCGTGCTTTGAGCCTTTCCTGGGACAGCAGTATTAGATTCCGATGCACCATTGCAGGTTTACTGTATCCCTTGGACCTTCAAATCAAAGATGAAACACAGAAATTGCATTGATATTGAATACAAAAGGCAAAATGTCGACTTATTTACAAGAGGTGTAACTCTTCTGATAGTTTGTGTTTTGAGCCTTTCCTGGGACACCAGTATTAGATTCCGATGCACCATTGCAGGTTTACTGTATCTCTTTGACCTTCAAATCAACAATGAAACACAGAAATTGCATCGATATTGAATAC
Organism: Schistocerca cancellata; assembly: GCF_023864275.1. Taxonomy (NCBI): domain Eukaryota; kingdom Metazoa; phylum Arthropoda; class Insecta; order Orthoptera; family Acrididae; genus Schistocerca; species Schistocerca cancellata. The sequence goes on from NW_026047112.1 coordinate 4,015,386, forward strand.
AAAAGGCAAAATGTTGACTTATTTATAAGAGGAGTAACTCTTCTAATAGTTATTGCTTTGAGCGTTTCCAGGGACAGCAGTATTAGATTCCGATGCACTATTGCAAGTTTACTGCATCCCTTGGACCTTCAAATCAACGATGAAACACAGAAATTGCATCGATTGTGAATACAAATGCAAAATGTCAACTTATTTACAAGAGGAGTAACTCTTCTAGAACTTCGTGATTTGAGCCTTTCCTGGGACAGCAGTATTAGATTCCGATGCACCATTGTAGGTTTACTGTATCCCTTGGACCTTCAAATCAGCGATGAAACACAGAAATTGCATCGATATTGAATACAAAGGCATAATTTCGACTTATTTACAAAAGGAGTAACTCTTCTAATAGTTCGTGCTTTGAGCCTTTCCTGGGACAACAGTATTAGATTCCGATGCACCATTGCAGGTTTACTGTATTGCTTGGACCTTCAAATCAACAATGAAACACAGAAATTGCATCGATATTGAATACAAAAGGCAATATGTCGACTTATTTACAAAAGGAGTAACTCTTCTAATAGTTCGTGCTTTGAGCCTTTTTTGGGACATTAGTATTAGATTCCGATGCACCATTGCAGGTTTACTGTATCCCTTGGACCTTCAAATCAACGATGAAACAAAGAAATTGCATCGATATTTAATACAAAAGGCAAAATGTCGACTTATTTTCAAGAGGAGTAACTCTTCTAATAGTTCGTGCCTTGAGCCTTTCCTGGGACAGCAGTATTAGATTCCGATGCACCATTGCAGGCTTACTGTATGCCTTGGACCTTCAAATCAAAGATGAAACACAGAAATTGCATTGATTATGAATACAAAAGGCAAAATGTGACTTATTTACAAGAGGAGTAACTCTTCTGATAGTTTGTGTTTTGAGCCTTTCCTGGGACACCAGTATTTGATTCCGATGCACCATTGCAGGTTTACTGTATCTCTTTGACCTTCAAATCAACGATGAAACACAGAAATTGCATCGATATTGAATACAAAAGGCAAAATGTTGACTTATTTATAAGAGGAGTAACTCTTCTAATAGTTCGTGCTTTGAGCCTTATCTGGGACAGCAATATTAGATTCCGATGCACTATTGCGGGTTTACTGTATCCCTTGGCCCGTCACATCAACGATGAAACACAGAAATTGCATCGATTGTGAATACAAAAGGCAAAATGTCGACTTATTTACAAGAGGAGTAACTCTTCTAATAGTTCGTGCTTTGAGCCTTTCCTGGGACAGCAGTATTAGATTCCGATGCACCATTGCAGGTTTACTGTATCCCTTGGACCTTCAAATCAACGATGAAACACAGAAATTGCATCGATATTGAATACAAAGGCAAAATGTCGACTTATTTACAAGAGGAGTAACGCTTCTAATAGTTCGTACATTTGGCCTTTCCTGGGACAGCAGTATTAGATTCCGATGCACCATTGCAGGTTTACTGCATCCCTTAGACCTTCAAATCAACGATGAAACACAGAAATTGCATCGATATTGAATACAAAACGCAAAATGTCGACTTATTTACAAGAAGAGTAGCTCTTCTAATAGTTCGTGCTTTTAGCCTTTTCTGGGACAGCAGTATTAGATTCCGATGCACCATTGCAGGTTTACTGTATCCCTTGGACCTTCAAATCAACGATTAAATACAGAAATTGCATCGATATTGAATACAAAAGGCAAAATGTCGACTTATTTACAAGAGGAGTAACTCTTCCAATAGTTCGTGCTTTGAGCCTTTCCTGGGACAGCAGTATTAGATTCCGATGCACCATTGCAGGTTTACTGTATCCCGTGGACCTTCAAATATACGATGAAACACAGAAATTGCATCGATATTGAATACAAAATGCAAAATATCGACTTATTTATAAGAGGAGTAACTCTTCTAATAGTTCGTGATTGTAGCCTTTCCTGGGACAGCAGTATTAGATTCCGATGCACCTTTGCAGGTTTAATGTATCCCTTGGACATTCAAATAAACGATGAAACATAGAAATGGCAGCGATATTGAATACAAAAGGCAAATTGTCGACTTATTTTCAAGAGGAGTAACTATTCTAATAGTTCGTTCTTTGAGCCTTTCCTGGGACAGCAGTGTTAGTTTCCGATGCACCATTGTAGGTTTACTGTATCCCTTGGACCTTCAAATCAACGATGAAACACAGAAATTGCATCGATATTAAATACAAAAGGCAAAATATCGACTTATTTACAAGAGGAGTAACTCTGCTAATAGTTCGTGTTTTGAGCCTTTCCTGGGACAGCAATATTAGATGCCGATGCACTATTGCAGGTTTACTGTATCCCTTGGACCTTCACATCAACGATGAAACACAGAAATTGCATCGATTGTGAATAGAAAAGGCAAAATGTCGACTTATTTACAAGAGGAGTAACTCTTCTAATAGTTCGTGCTTTGAGCCTTATCTGGGACAGCAGTATTAGATTCAGATGCACCATTGCAGGTTTACTGTATCCCTTGGACCTTCAAATCAGCGATGAAACACAGAAATTGCATCGATATTGAATACAACGACAAAATGTCGACTTATTTACAAGATGAGTAACTCTTCTAATAGTTCGTGCTTTGAGCCTTTCCTGGGACTGCAGTCTTAGATTCCGATGCACCATTGCAAGTTTACTGTATCCCTTGGACCTTCAAATCAACGATGAAACACACAAATTGCATTGATATTGAATACAAAAGGCAAAATGTCGACTTATTTACAAGAGGAGTAACTCCTCTGATAGTTTGTGTTTTGAGTCTTTCCTGGGACAGCAATATTAGATTCCGATGCACCATTGCAGGTCTACAGTGTCCCTTTGACCTTCAAATCAACGATGAAACACAGAAATTGCATCGATATTGAATACAAAAGGCAAAATGTTGACTTATTTATAAGAGGAGTAACTCTTCTAATAGTTCGTGATTTGAGCCTTTCCTGGGACAACAGTATTAGATTCCGATGCACCATTGCAACTTTACTGTATTCCATGGACCTTCAAATCAACGATGAAACACAGAAATTGCATCGATATTGAATACAAAAGGCAAAATGTCGACTTATTTATAAAAGGAGTAACTTTTCTAATAGTTCGTGCTTTTAGCCTTTCCTGGGACAGCAATATTAGATTCCGATGCACCATTGCAGGTTTACTGTATCCCTTGGACCTTCAAATCAAAGATGAAACACAGAAATTGCATTGATATTGAATACAAAAGGTAAAATGTCGACTTATTTACAAGAGGTGTAACTCTTCTGATAGTTTGTGTTTTGAGCCTTTCCTGGGACACCAGTATTAGATTCCGATGCACCATTGCAGGTTTACTGTATCTCTTTGACCTTCAAATCAACAATGAAACACAGAAATTGCATCGATATTGAATACAAAAGGAAAAATGTTGACTTATTTATAAGAGGAGTAACTCTTCTAATAGTAATTGCTTTGAGCGTTTCCTGGGACAGCAGTATTAGATTCCGATGCACTATTGCAAGTTTACTGCATCCCTTGGACCTTCAAATCAACGATGAAACACAGAAATTGCATCGATTGTGAATACAAATGCTAAATGTCAACTTATTTACAAGAGGAGTAACTCTTCTAAAACTTCGTGATTTGAGCCTTTCCTGGGACAGCAGTATTAGATTCCGATGCACCATTGTAGGTTTACTGTTTCCCTTGGACCTTCAAATCAGCGATGAAACACAGAAATTGCATCGATATTGAATACAAAGGGAAAATTTCGACTTATTTACAAGAGGAGTAACTCTTCTAATAGTTCGTGCTTTGAGCCTTTCCTGGGACAACAGTATTAGATTCCGATGCACCATTGCAGGTTTACTGTATTCCTTGGACCTTCAAATCAACGATGAAACACAGAAATTGCATCGATATTGAATACAAAAGGCAAAATGTCGACTTATTTTCAAAAGGAGTAACTCTCCTAATAGTTCGTGCTTTGAGCCTTTTTTGGGACATTAGTATTAGATTCCGATGCACCATTGCAGGTTTACTGTATCCCTTGGACCTTCAAATCAACGATGAAACAAAGAAATTGCATCGATATTTAATACAAAAGGCAAAATGTCGACTTATTTTCAAGAGGAGTAGCTCTTCTAATAGTTTGTGCCTTGAGCCTTTCCTGGGACAGCAGTATTAGATTCCGATGCACCATTGCAGGTTTACTGTATGCCTTGGACCTTCAAATCAAAGTTGAATAACAGAAATTGCATTGATATTGAATACAAAAGGCAAAATGTCGACTTATTTACAAGAGGAGTAACTCTTCTGATAGTTTGTGTTTTGAGCCTTTCCTGGGACACCAGTATTAGATTCCGATGCACCATTGCAGGTTTACTGTATCTCTTTGACCTTCAAATCAACGATGAAACACAGAAATTGCATCGATATTGAATACAAAAGGCAAAATGTTGACTTATTTATAAGAGGAGTAAGTCTTCTAATAGTTCGTGCTTTGAGCCTTATCTGGGACAGCAATATTAGATTCCGATGCACTATTGCGGGTTTACTGTATCCCTTGGACCATCACATCAACGATGAAACACAGAAATTGCATCGATTGTGAATACAAAAGGCAAAATGTCGACTTATTTACAAGAGGAGTAACTCTTCTAATAGTTCGTGCTTTGAGCCTTTCCTGGGACAGCAGTATTAGATTCCGATGCACCATTGCAGGTTTACTGTATCCCTTGGACCTTCAAATCAATGATGAAACACAGAAATTGCATCGATATTGAATACAAAGGCAAAATGTCGACTTATTTACAAGAGGAGTAACGCTTCTAATAGTTCGTACATTTGGCCTTTCCTGGGACAGCAGTATTAGATTCCGAGGCACCATTGCAGTTTTAATGTATCCCTTGGACCTTCAAATCAACGATGAATAACAGAAACTGCATCGATATTGAATACAAAAGGCAAAATGTCGACTTATTTACAAGAGGAGTAACTCTTCTAAGACTTCGTGATTTGAGCCTTTCCTGGGACAGCAGTATTAGATTCCGATGCACCATTGTAGGTTTACTGTATCCCTTGGACCTTCAAATCAGCGATGAAACACAGAAATTGCATCGATATTGAATACAAAGGCAACATTTCGACTTATTTACAAGAGGAGTAACTCTTCTAATAGTTCGTGATTTGAGCATTGCCTGGGACAGCAGTAGTACATTCCGATGCACCATTGCAGGTTTACTGCATCCCTTAGACCTTCAAATCAACGATGAAACACAGAAATTGCATTGATATTAAATACAAAAGGCAAAATATCGACTTATTTACAAGAGGAGTAACTCTTCTAATAGTTCGTGCTTTGAGCCTTTCCTGGGACAGCAGTATTAGATTCCGATGCACCATTGCAGGTTTACTGTATCCCTTGGACCTTCAAATCAACAATGAAACACAGAAATTGCCTCGATATTGAATACAAAAGCAAAATGTCGACTTATTTACAAGAGGAGAAACTCTTCTGATAGATTAAGTTTGGAGCCTTTCCTGGGACAGCAGTATTAGATTCCGAGGCACCATTGCAGTTTTAATGTATCCCTTGGACCTTCAAATCAACGATGAATAACAGAAATTGCATCGATATTGAATACAAAAGGCAAAATGTCGACTTATTTATAAGAGGAGTAACTCTTCTCATAGTTCGTGTTTTGAGCGTTTCCTGGGACAGCAGTATTTGATTCCGATGCACCATTGCAGGTTTACTGTATCCCTTGGACCTTCAAAACAACGATGAAACACAGAAATTGCATCGATATTGAAATCAAAAGGCAAATTGTCGACTTATTTACAGGAGGAGTAACTATTCTAATAGTTCGTGCTTTGATCCTTTCCTGGGACAGCAGTATTAGTTTCCGATGCACCATTGTAGGTTTACTGTATCCCTTGGACCTTCAAATCAACGATGAAACACAGAAATTGCATTGATATTAAATACAAAAGGCAAAATATCGACTTATTTACAAGAGGAGTTACTCTTCTAATGATTCGTGCTTTGAGCCTTTCTTGGGACAGCAGTATTAGATTCCGATGCACCATTGCAGGTTTACTGTATCCCTTGGACCTTCAAATCAACGATGAAACACAGAAATTGTCTCGATATTGAATACAAAAGCAAAATGTCGACTTATTTACAAGAGGAGTAACTCTTCTGATAGATTAAGATTTGAGCTTTTCCTGGGACAGCAGTATTAGATTCCGATGCACCATTGCAGGTTTACTGTATCCCTTTGACCTTCATATCAACGATGAAACACAGAAATTGCATCGATATTGAATACAAAAGGCAAAATTTCGACTTATTATAAGAGGAGTAACTCTTCCAATAGTTCGTGTATTGAGCATTTTCTTTGACGCCAGTATTAGATTCCGATGCACCATTGCAGGTTTACTGTATCACTTGGACCTTCAAATCAACGATGAAACAAAGAAATTGCAAAGATATTTAATACAAAAGGCAAAATGTCGACTTATTTACAAGAGGTGTAACTCTTCTAATAGTTCGTGCTTTGAGCCTTTCCTGGGACAGCAGTATTAGATTCCGATGCACCATTGCAGGTTTACTGTATCCCTTGGACCTTCAAATCAAAGATGAAACACAGAAATTGCATTGATATTGAATACAAAAAGCAAAATGTCGACTTATTTACAAGAGGAGTAATTCTTCTGATAGTTTGTGTTTTGAGCCTTTCCTGGGACACCAGTATTAGATTCCGATGCACCATTGCAGGTTTACTGTATATCTTTGACCTTCAAATCAACTATGAAACACAGAAATTGCATCGATATTGAATACAAAAGGCAAAATGTTGACTTATTTATAAGAGGAGTAACTCTTCTAATAGTTCTTGCTTTGATTGTTTCCTGGGACAGCAGTATTAGATTCCGATGCACTATTGCAAGTTTACTGCATCCCTTGGACCTTCAAATCAACGATGAAACACAGAAATTGCATCGATTGTGAATACAAAAGGCAAAATGTCAACTTATTTACAAGAGGAGTAACTCTTCTAAAACTTCGTGATTTGAGCCTTTCCTGGGAGAGCAGTATTAGATTCCGATGCACCATTGTAGGTTTACTGTATCCCTTGGACCTTCAAATCAGCGATGAAACACAGAAATTGCATCGATATTGAATACAAAGGCAATATTTCGACTTATTTACAAGAGGAGTAACTCTTCTAATAGTTCGTCCTTTGAGCCTTTCCTGGGACAACAGTATTAGATTCCGATGCACCATTGCAGGTTTACTGTATTCCTTGGACCTTCAAATCAACGATGAAAGAAAGAAATTGCATCGATATTGAATAGAAAAGGCAAAATGTCGACTTATTTACAAAAGGAGTAACTCTTCTAATAGTTCGTTATTTGAGCCTTTCCTGGGACAGCAGTATTAGATTCCGATGCACCATTGCAGGTTCACTGTATCCCTTGGACCTTCAAATCAACGATGAAACACAGAAATTGCATCGATATTGAATTCAAAAGGTAAAATGTCGACTTATTTATAAGAGGAGTAACTCTTCTAATAATTCGGGCTTTGAGCGTTTCCTGGGACTGCAGTATTTAATTCCGATGCACCATTGCAGGTTTACTGTACCGCTTGGACCTTCAAATCAACGATGAAACACAGAAATTGCATCGATATTGAATACAAAAGGCAAATTTTCGACTTATTTACAAGAGGAGTAACTATTCTAAGAGTTCGTGCTTTGAGCCTTTCCTGGGACAGCAGAGTTAGTTTCCGATGCACCATTGTAGGTTTACTGTATCCCTTGGACCTTCAAATCAACGATGAAACACAGAAATTGCATCGATATTAAATACAAAAGGCAAAATATCGACTTATTTACAAGAGGAGTAACTCTGCTAATAGTTCGTGTCTTGTGCCTTTCCTGGGACAGCAATATTAGATTGCGATGCACTATGTCAAGTTTACTGTATCCCTTGGACCTTCACATCAACGATGAAACACAGAAATTGCATCGATTGTGAATACAAAAGGCAAAATGTCGACTTACTTACAAGAGGAGTAACTCTTCTAATAGTTAGTGCTTTGAGCCTTATCTGGGACAGCAGTATTAGATTCATATGCACCATTGCAGGTTTACTGTATCCCTTGGACCTTCAAATCAGCGATGAAACACAGAAATTGCATCGATATTGAATACAAAGACAAAATGTCGACTTATTTACAAGAGGAGTAACTCTTCTAATAGTTCGTGCTTTGAGCCTTTCCTGGGACAGCAGTCTTAGATTCCGATGCACCATTGCAGGTTTACTGTATCCCTTGGACCTTCAAATCAAAGATGAAACACAGAAATTGCATTGATATTGAATACAAAAGGCAAAATGTCGACTTATTTACAAGAGCAGTAACTCTTCTGATAGTTTGTGTTTTGAGCCTTTCCTGGGAGAGCAGTATTAGCTTCCGATGCACCATTGCAGGTTTACTGTATCCCTTTGACCTTCATATCAACGATGAAACACAGAAATCGCATCGATATTGAATACAAAAGGCAAAATTTCGACTTATTATAAGAGGAGTAACTCTTCCAATAGTTCGTGTATTGAGCATTTTCTTTGACGCCAGTATTAGATTCCGATGCACCATTGCAGGTTTACTGTATCACTTGGACCTTCAAATCAACGATGAAACAAAGAAATTGCAAAGATATTTAATACAAAAGGCAAAATGTCGACTTATTTACAAGAGGTGTAACTCTTCTAATAGTTCGTGCTTTGAGCCTTTCCTGGGACAGCAGTATTAGATTCCGATGCACCATTGCAGGTTTACTGTATCCCTTGGACCTTCAAATCAAAGATGAAACACAGAAATTGCATTGATATTGAATACAAAAAGCAAAATGTCGACTTATTTACAAGAGGAGTAATTCTTCTGATAGTTTGTGTTTTGAGCCTTTCCTGGGACACCAGTATTAGATTCCGATGCACCATTGCAGGTTTACTGTATATCTTTGACCTTCAAATCAACTATGAAACACAGAAATTGCATCGATATTGAATACAAAAGGCAAAATGTTGACTTATTTATAAGAGGAGTAACTATTCTAAGAGTTCGTGCTTTGAGCCTTTCCTGGGACAGCAGAGTTAGTTTCCGATGCACCATTGTAGGTTTACTGTATCCCTTGGACCTTCAAATCAACGATGAAACACAGAAATTGCATCGATATTAAATACAAAAGGCAAAATATCGACTTATTTACAAGAGGAGTAACTCTGCTAATAGTTCGTGTCTTGTGCCTTTCCTGGGACAGCAATATTAGATTGCGATGCACTATGTCAAGTTTACTGTATCCCTTGGACCTTCACATCAACGATGAAACACAGAAATTGCATCGATTGTGAATACAAAAGGCAAAATGTCGACTTACTTACAAGAGGAGTAACTCTTCTAATAGTTAGTGCTTTGAGCCTTATCTGGGACAGCAGTATTAGATTCATATGCACCATTGCAGGTTTACTGTATCCCTTGGACCTTCAAATCAGCGATGAAACACAGAAATTGCATCGATATTGAATACAAAGACAAAATGTCGACTTATTTACAAGAGGAGTAACTCTTCTAATAGTTCGTGCTTTGAGCCTTTCCTGGGACAGCAGTCTTAGATTCCGATGCACCATTGCAGGTTTACTGTATCCCTTGGACCTTCAAATCAAAGATGAAACACAGAAATTGCATTGATATTGAATACAAAAGGCAAAATGTCGACTTATTTACAAGAGCAGTAACTCTTCTGATAGTTTGTGTTTTGAGCCTTTCCTGGGACAGCAGTATTAGATTCCGATGCACCATTGCAGGTTTACTGTATCCCTTTGACCTTCATATCAACGATGAAACACAGAAATTGCATCGATATTGAATACAAAAGGCAAAATTTCGACTTATTATAAGAGGAGTAACTCTTCCAATAGTTCGTGTATTGAGCATTTTCTTTGACGCCAGTATTAGATTCCGATGCACCATTGCAGGTTTACTGTATCACTTGGACCTTCAAATCAACGATGAAACAAAGAAATTGCAAAGATATTTAATACAAAAGGCAAAATGTCGACTTATTTACAAGAGGTGTAACTCTTCTAATAGTTCGTGCTTTGAGCCTTTCCTGGGACAGCAGTATTAGATTCCGATGCACCATTGCAGGTTTACTGTATCCCTTGGACCTTCAAATCAAAGATGAAACACAGAAATTGCATTGATATTGAATACAAAAAGCAAAATGTCGACTTATTTACAAGAGGAGTAATTCTTCTGATAGTTTGTGTTTTGAGCCTTTCCTGGGACACCAGTATTAGATTCCGATGCACCATTGCAGGTTTACTGTATATCTTTGACCTTCAAATCAACTATGAAACACAGAAATTGCATCGATATTGAATACAAAAGGCAAAATGTTGACTTATTTATAAGAGGAGTAACTCTTCTAATAGTTCTTGCTTTGATTGTTTCCTGGGACAGCAGTATTAGATTCCGATGCACTATTGCAAGTTTACTGCATCCCTTGGACCTTCAAATCAACGATGAAACACAGAAATTGCATCGATTGTGAATACAAAAGGCAAAATGTCAACTTATTTACAAGAGGAGTAACTCTTCTAAAACTTCGTGATTTGAGCCTTTCCTGGGAGAGCAGTATTAGATTCCGATGCACCATTGTAGGTTTACTGTATCCCTTGGACCTTCAAATCAGCGATGAAACACAGAAATTGCATCGATATTGAATACAAAGGCAATATTTCGACTTATTTACAAGAGGAGTAACTCTTCTAATAGTTCGTGCTTTGAGCCTTTCCTGGGACAACAGTATTAGATTCCGATGCACCATTGCAGGTTTACTGTATTCCTTGGACCTTCAAATCAACGATGAAAGAAAGAAATTGCATCGATATTGAATAGAAAAGGCAAAATGTCGACTTATTTACAAAAGGAGTAACTCTTCTAATAGTTCGTAATTTGAGCCTTTCCTGGGACAGCAGTATTAGATTCCGATGCACCATTGCAGGTTCACTGTATCCCTTGGACCTTCAAATCAACGATGAAACACAGAAATTGCATCGATATTGAATTCAAAAGGTAAAATGTCGACTTATTTATAAGAGGAGTAACTCTTCTAATAATTCGGGCTTTGAGCGTTTCCTGGGACTGCAGTATTTAATTCCGATGCACCATTGCAGGTTTACTGTACCGCTTGGACCTTCAAATCAACGATGAAACACAGAAATTGCATCGATATTGAATACAAAAGGCAAATTTTCGACTTATTTACAAGAGGAGTAACTATTCTAAGAGTTCGTGCTTTGAGCCTTTCCTGGGACAGCAGAGTTAGTTTCCGATGCACCATTGTAGGTTTACTGTATCCCTTGGACCTTCAAATCAACGATGAAACACAGAAATTGCATCGATATTAAATACAAAAGGCAAAATATCGACTTATTTACAAGAGGAGTAACTCTGCTAATAGTTCGTGTCTTGTGCCTTTCCTGGGACAGCAATATTAGATTGCGATGCACTATGTCAAGTTTACTGTATCCCTTGGACCTTCACATCAACGATGAAACACAGAAATTGCATCGATTGTGAATACAAAAGGCAAAATGTCGACTTACTTACAAGAGGAGTAACTCTTCTAATAGTTAGTGCTTTGAGCCTTATCTGGGACAGCAGTATTAGATTCATATGCACCATTGCAGGTTTACTGTATCCCTTGGACCTTCAAATCAGCGATGAAACACAGAAATTGCATCGATATTGAATACAAAGACAAAATGTCGACTTATTTACAAGAGGAGTAACTCTTCTAATAGTTCGTGCTTTGAGCCTTTCCTGGGACAGCAGTCTTAGATTCCGATGCACCATTGCAGGTTTACTGTATCCCTTGGACCTTCAAATCAAAGATGAAACACAGAAATTGCATTGATATTGAATACAAAAGGCAAAATGTCGACTTATTTACAAGAGCAGTAACTCTTCTGATAGTTTGTGTTTTGAGCCTTTCCTGGGAGAGCAGTATTAGCTTCCGATGCACCATTGCAGGTTTACTGTATCCCTTTGACCTTCAAATCAACGATGAAACACAGAAATTGCATCGATATTGAATACAAAAGGCAAAATGTTGACTTTTTTATAAGAGGAGTAACTCTTCTAATAGTTCATGCTTTGAGCGTTTCCTGGGACAGCAGTATTAGATTCCGATGCACTATTGCAAGTTTACTGCATCCCTTGAACCTCCAAATCAACGATGAAACACAGAAATTGCATCGATTGTGAATACAAAAGGCAAAATGTCGACTTATTTACAAGAGGAGTAACTCTTCTAAAACTTCGTGATTTGAGCCTTTCCTGGGACAGCAGTATTAGATTCCGATGCACCATTGTAGGTTTACTGTATCCCTTGGACCTTCAAATCAGCGATGAAACACAGAAATTGCATCGATATTGAATACAAATGCAAAATTTCGAGTTATTTACAAGAGGAGTAACTCTTCTAATAGTTCGCGCTTTGAGCCTTTCCTGGGACAACAGTATTAGATTCCGATGCACCATTGCAGGTTTACTGTATTCCTTGGACCTTCAAATCAACGATGAAACATAGAAATTGCATCGATATTGAATACAAAAGGCAAAATGTCGACTTATTTACAAAAGGAGTAACTCTTCTAATAGTTCGTGCTTTGAGCCTTTCCTGGGACAGCAGTATTAGATTCCGATGCACCATTGCAGGTTTACTGTATCTCTTGGACTTTCAAATCAACGATGAAACACAGAAATTGCCTTGATATTGAATACAAAAGGCAAAATGTCTACTTATTTACAAGAGGAGTAACTCTTCTAATAGATCGTGCTTTGAGCCTTTCCTGGGACAGCAGTATTAGATTCCGATGCACCATTGCAGGTTTACTGTATCCCTTGGACCTTCAAATCAACGATGAAAAACAGAAATTACATCGATATTGAATACAAAAAGCAAAATGTCAACTTATTTACAACAGGAGTAACTCTTCTAATAGTTCGTGTTTTTAGCCTTTCCTGGGACAACAGTATTAGATTCCGATGCACCATTGCAGGTTTACTGTATCCCTTGGACATTCAAATAAGCGATGAAAAACAGAAATTGCATCGATATTGAATACAAAAGGCAAAATGTCGACTTATTTACAACAGGAGTTACTCTTCTAATAGTTCGTGTTTTGAGCCTTTCTTGGGACAGCAGTATTAGATTCCGATGCACCATTGCAGGTTTACTGTATCCCCTGGACCTTCAAATCAACGATGAAAAACAGAAATTGCATCGATATTGAATACAAGAGGCAAAATGTCAACTTATTTACAAGAGGAGTAACTCTTCTAATAGTTCGTGCTTTGAGACTTTCCTGGGAGAGCAGTATGAGCTTCCGATGCACCATTGCAGGTTTACTGTATCCCTTGGACCTTCAAATCAACGATGAAACACAGAAATTGCATCGATATTGAATACAAAAGGCAAAATGTCGACTTACTTACAAGAGGAGTAACTCTTCTGATAGTTCGTGTTTTGAGCCTTTCCTGGGACAGCAGTATTAGATTCCGATGCACCATTGCAGGTTTACTGTATCCCTTTGACCTTCAAATCAACGATGAAACACCGAAATTGCATCGATATTGAATACAAAAGGCAAAATGTCGACTTATTTACAAGAGGAGTAACTCTTCTAATAGTTCGTGCTATGAGCCTTTCCTTTGACGGCAGTATTAGATTCCGATGCACCATTGCAGGTTTACTGTATCCGTTGGACCTTCAATTCAACGATGAAAGACAGAAATTGCATCAATATTGAATACAAAAGGCAAAATGTCGTCTTATTTATAAGAGGAGTAACACTTCTAATAGTTCGTGCTGTGAGCCTTTCCTGGGACAGCAGTATTAGATTCCGATGCACTATTCCAAGTTTACTGTATCCCTTGGACCTTCAAATGAACGATGAAACACAGAAGTTGCATCGATTGTGAATACAAAAGGCAAAATGTCGACTTATTTACAAGAGGAGTAACTCTTCTAAAACTACGTGATTTGAGCCTTTCCTGGGACAGCAGTATTAGATTCCGATGCACCATTGTAGGTTTACTGTATCCCTTGGACCTTCAAATCAGCGATGAAACACAGAAATTGCATCGATATTGAATACAAAGGCAAAATTTCGACTTATTTACAAGAGGAGTAACTCTTCTAATAGTTCGTGCATTGGGCCTTTCCTGGGACAACAGTATCAGATTCCGATGCACCATTGCAGGTTTACTGTATTCCTTGGACCTTCAAATCAACGATGAAACACAGAAATTGCATCGATATTAAATACAAAAGGCAAAATGTCGACTTATTTACAAAAGGAGTAACCCTTCTAATAGTTCGTGCTTTGAGCCTTTTTTGGGGCAGAAGTATTAGATTCCGATGCACCATTGCAGGTTTACTGTATCCCTTGGACCTTCAAATCAACGATGAATAACAGAAATTGCATCGATATTGAATACAAAAGGCAAAATGTCGACTTATTTATAAGAGGAGTAACTCTTCTAATAGTTCGTGCTTTGAGCGTTTCCTGGGACAGCAGTATTTGATTCCGATGCACCATTGCAGGTTATCTGTATCCCTTGGACCTTCAAATCAACGATGAAACACAGAAATTGCATCGATATTGAAATCATAAGGCAAATTGTCGACTTATTTACAGGAGGAGTAACTATTCTAATAGTTCGTGCTTTGATCCTTTCCTGGGACAGCAGTATTAGTTTCCGATGCACCATTGTAGGTTTACTGTATCCCTTGGACCTTCAAATCAACGATGAAACACAGAAATTGCATCGATATTGAATACAAAAGGTAAAATGTCGACTTATTTATAAGAGGAGTAACTCTTCTAATAATTCGGGCTTTGAGCGTTTCCTGGGACTGCAGTATTTAATTCCGATGCACCATTGCAGGTTTGCTGTACCCCTTGGACCTTCAAACCAACGATGGAACACAGAAATTGCATCGATTGTGAATACAAAAGGCAAAATGTCGACTTATTTACAAGAGGAGTAACTCTTCTAATAGTTCGTGCTTTGAGCCTTATCTGGGACAGCAGTATTAGATTCAGATGCACCATTGCAGGTTTAGTGTATCCCTTGGACCTTCAAATCAGCGATGAAACACAGAAATTGCATCGATATTGAATACAATGACAAAATGTCGACTTATTTACAAGAGGAGTAACTCTTCTAATAGTTCGTGCTTTGAGCCTTTCCTGGGACAGCAGTCTTAGATTCCGATGCACCATTGCAGGTATACTGTATCCCTTGGACCTTCAAATCAAAGATGAAACACAGAAATTGCATTGATTTTGAATGCAAAAGGCAAAATGTCGACTTATTTACAAGAGGAGTAACTCTTCTGATAGTTTGTTTTTTGAGCCTTTCCTGGGAGAGCAGTATTAGCTTCCGATGCACCATTGCAGGTTTACTGTATACCTTTGACCTTCAAATCAACGATGAAACACAGAAATTGCATCGATATTGAATACAAAAGGCAAAATGTTGACTTATTTATAAGAGGTGTACCTCTTCTAATTGTTCTAGCTTTGAGCGTTTCCTGGGACAGCAGTATTAGATTCCGATGCACTATTGCAAGTTTACTGCATCGCTTCGACCTTCAAATCAACGATGAAACACAGAAATTGCACCCATTGTGAATACAAAAGGCAAAATGTCGACTTATTTACAAGAGGAGTGACTCTTCTAATAGTTCGTGCTTTGAGCCTTTTTTGGGGCAGAAGTATTAGATTCCGATGCACCATTGCAGGTTTACTGTATCCCTTGGACCTTCAAATCAACGATGAAACAAAGAAATTGCATCGATATTTAATACAAAAGGCAAAATGTCGACTTATTCACAAGAGGAGTAACTCTTCTAATAGTTCGTGCTTTGAGCCTTTCCTGGGACAGCAGTATTAGATTCCGATGCACCATTGCAGGTTTACTGTATCCCTTGGACCTTCAAATCAAAGATGAAACACAGAAATTGCATTGATATTGAATACAAAAGGCAAAATGTCGACTTATTTACAAGAGGAGTAACTTTTCTAATAGTTCTTGCTTTGAGCGTTTCCTGGGACAGCAGTATTAGATTCCGATGTACTATTGCAAGTTTACTGCATCCCTTGGACCTTCAAATCAACGATGAAACACAGAAATTGCATCGATTGTGAATACAAAAGGCAAAATGTCGACTTATTTACAAGAGGAGTAACTCTTCTAAAACTTCGTGATTTGAGCCTTTCCTGGGACAGCAGTATTAGATTCCGATGCACCATTGTAGGTTTACTGTATCCCTTGGACCTTCAAATCAGCGATGAAACACAGAAATTGCAGCGATATTGAATACAAAGGCAAAATTTCGACTTATTTACAAGAGGAGTAACTCTTCTAATAGTTCGTGCTTTGAGCCTTTCCTGGGACAGCAGTATTAGATTCCGATGCACCATTGCAGGTTTACTGTATTCCTTGGACCTTCAAATAAACGATGAAACACAGAAATTGCATCGATATTGAATACAAAAGGCAAAATGTCGACTTATTTACAAAAGGAGTAACTCTTCTAATAGTTCGTGCTTTGAGCCTTTTTTGGGACAGCAGTATTAGATTCCGTTGCACCATTGCAGGTTTACTGTATCCCTTGGACCTTCAAATCAACGATGAAACAAAGAAATTGCATCGATATTTAATACAAAATGCAAAATGTCGACTTATTTACAAGAGGAGTAACTCTTCTAATAGTTCGTGCTTTGAGCCTTTCCTGGGACAGCAGTATTAGATTCCGATGCACCATTGCAGGTTTACTGTATCCCTTGGACCTTCAAATCAACGATGAAACACAGAAATTGCATTGATATTGAATACAAAAGGCAAAATGTCGACTTATTTACAAGAGGAGTAACTCTTCTAATAGATCGTGATTTGAGCCTTTCCTGGGACAGCAGTATTAGATTCCGATGCACCATTGCAGGTTTACTGTATCCCTTGGACCTTCAAATCAACGATGAAAAACAGAAATTGCATCGATATTGAATACAAAAGGCAAAATGTCAACTTATTTACAACAGGAGTAACTCTTCTAATAGTTCGTGCTTTTAGCCTTTCCTGGGACAACAGTATTAGATTCCGATGCACCATTGCAGGTTTACTGTATCCCTTGGACCTTCAAATCAACGATGAAACACAGAAATTGCATCGATATTGAATACAATAGGCAAAATGTCGACTTATTTATAAGAGGAGTAACTCTTCTAATTGTTCGTGCTTTGAGCCTTTCCTGGGACAGCAGTATTAGATTCTGATGCACCATTGCAGGTTTACTGTATCCCTTGGACCTTCAAATCAGCGATGAAAAAGAGAAATTGCATCGATATTGAATACAAAAGGCAAAATGTCGACTTATTTACAACAGGAGTAACTCTTCTAATAGTTCGTGCTTTGAGCCTTTCTTGGGACAGCAGTATTAGATTCCGATGCACCATTGCAGGTTTACTGTATCCCCGGGACCTTCAAATCAACGATGAAAAACAGAAATTGCATCGATATTGAATACAAGAGGCAAAATGTCAACTTATTTACAATAGGAGTTACTCTTCTAATAGTTTGTGCTTTGAGACTTTCCTGGGAGAGCAGTATGAGCTTCCGATGCACCATTGCAGGTTTACTGTATCCCTTATACCTTCAAATCAACGATGAAACACAGATATTGCATCGATATTGAATACAAAAGGCAAAATGTCGACTTACTTACAAGAGGAGTAACTCTTATGATAGTTCGTGATTTGAGCCTTTCCTGGGACAGCAGTATTAGATTCCGATGCACCATTGCAGGTTTACTGTATCCCTTTGACCTTCAAATCAACGATGAAACACCGAAATTGCATCGATATTGAATACAAAAGACAAAATGTCGACTTATTTACAAGAGGAGTAACTCTGCTAATAGTTCGTGCTTTGAGCCTTTCCTTTTACGGCAGTATTAGATTCCGATGCACCATTGCAGGTTTACTGTATCCGTTGGACCTTCAAATCAACGATGAAACACAGAAATTGCATCAATATTGAATACAAAAGGCAAAATGTCGTCTTATTTATAAGAGGAGTAACTCTTCTAATAGTTCGTGCTGTGAGCCTTTCCTGGGACAGCAGTATTAGATTCCGATGCACTATTGCAAGTTTACTGTATCCCTTGGACCTTCAAATGAACGATGAAACACAGAGGTTGCATCGATTGTGAATACAAAAACGCAAAATATCGACTTATTTACAAGAGGAGTAACTCTTCTAAAACTTCGTGATTTGAGCTTTTTCTGGGACAGCAGTATTAGATTCCGATGCACCATTGTAGGTTTACTGTATCCCTTGGACCTTCAAATCAGCGATGAAACACAGAAATTGCATCGATATTGAATACAAAGGCAAAATTTCGACTTATTTACAAGAGGAGTAACTCTTCTAATAGTTCGTGCATTGAGCCTTTCCTGGGACAACAGTATTAGATTCCGATGCACCATTGCAGGTTTACTGTATTCCTTGGACCTTTTAATCAACGATGAAACACAGAAATTGCATCGATATTGAATACAAAAGGCAAAATGTCGACTTATTTACAAAAGGAGTAACTCTTCTAATAGTTCGTGCTTTGAGCCTTTTTTGGGGCAGAAGTATTAGATTCCGATGCACCATTGCAGGTTTACTGTATCCCTTGGACCTTCAAATCAGCGATGACACACAGAAATTGCAGCGATATTGAATACAAAGGCAAAATTTCGACTTATTTACAAGAGGAGTAACTCTTCTAATAGTTCGTGCTTTGAGCCTTTCCTGGGACAGCAGTATTAGATTCCGATGCACCATTGCAGGTTTACTGTATTCCTTGGACCTTCAAATAAACGATGAAACACAGAAATTGCATCGATATTGAATACAAAAGGCAAAATGTCGACTTATTTACAAAAGGAGTAACTCTTCTAATAGTTCGTGCTTTGAGCCTTTCTTGGGACAGCAGTTGTAGATTCTGATGCACCATTGCAGGTTTACTGTATCCCCTGGACCTTCAAATCAACGAAGAAAAACAGAAATTGCATCGATATTGAATACAAGAGGCAAAATGTCAACTTATTTACAATAGGAGTTACTCTTCTAATAGTTTGTGCTTTGAGACTTTCCTGGGAGACCAGTATGAGCTTCCGATCCACCATTGCAGGTTTACTGTATCCCTTATACCTTCAAATCAACGATGAAACACAGAAATTGCATCGATATTGAATACAAAAGGCAAAATGTCGACTTGTTTACAAGAGGAGTACTTCTGCTAATAGTTCGTGCTTTGAGCCTTTCCATTTACGGCAGTATTAGATTCCGATGCACCATTGCAGGTTTACTGTATCCGTTGGACCTTCAAATCAGCGATGAAACACAGAAATTGCATCAATATTGAATACAAAAGGATAAATGTCGTCTTATTTATAAGAGGAGTAACTCTTCTAATAGTTCGTGCTGTGAGCATTTCCTGTGACAGCAGTATTAGATTCCGATGCACTATTGCAAGTTTACTGTATCCCTTGGACCTTCAAATGAACGATGAAACACAGAAGTTGCATCGATTGTGAATACAAAAGGCAAAATGTCGACTTATTTACAAGAGGAGTAACTCTTCTAAAACTTCGTGATTTGAGCCTTTCCTGGGACAGCAGTATTAGATTCCGATGCACCATTGTAGGTTTACTGTATCCCTTGGACCTTCAAATCAGCGATGAAACACAGAAATTGCATCGATATTGAATACAAAAGCAAAATTTCGACTTCTTTACAAGAGGAGTAACTCTTCCAATAGTTCGTGCATTGAGCCTTTCCTGGGACAACGGTATTAGATTCCGATGCACCATTGCAGGTTTACTGTATTCCTTGGACCTTCAAATCAACGATGAAACACAGAAATTGCATCGATATTGAATACAAAAGGCAAAATGTCGACTTATTTACAAAAGGAGTAACTCTTCTAATAGTTCGTGTTTAGAGCCTTTTTTGGGACAGAAGTATTAGATTCCGATGCACCATTGTAGGTTTACTGTATCCGTTGGACCTTCAAATCAGCGATGAAACACAAAAATTGCATCGATATTGAATACAAAGGCAAAATTTCGACTTATTTACAAGAGGAGTAACTCTTCTAATAGTTCGTGCATTGAGCCTTTCCTGGGACAACAGTATTAGATTCCGATGCACCATTGCAGGTTTACTGTATTCCTTGGACCTTCAAATCAACGATGAAACACAGAAATTGCATCGATATTGAATACAAAAGGCAAAATTTCGACTTATTTACAAAAGGAGTAACTCTTCTAATAGTTCGTGCTTTGAGCCTTTTTTGGGACAGAAGTATTTGATTCCGATGCACCATTGCAGGTTTACTGTATCCCTTGGACTTTCAAATCAACGATGAAACAAAGAAATTGCATCGATATTTAATACAAAAGGCAAAATGTCGACTTATTTACAAGAGGAGTAACTCTTCTAATAGTTCGTGCTTTGAGCCTTTCCTGGGACAGCAGTATCAGATTCCGATGCACCATTGCAGGTTTACTGTATCCCTTGGACCTTCAAATCAAAGGTGAAACACAGAAATTGCATTGATATTGAATACAAAAGGCAAAATGTCGACTTATTTACAAGAGGAGTAACTCTTCTGATAGTTTGTGTTTTGAGCCTTTCCTGGGACAGCAGTATTAGATTCCGATGCACCATTGCAGGTTTACTGTATCCCTTTCACCTTCAAATCAACGATGAAACACAGAAATTGCATCGATATTGAATACAAAAGGCAAAATGTTGACTTTTTTATAAGAGGAGTAACTCTTCTAATAGTTCTTGCTTTGAGCGTTTCCTGGGACAGCAGTATTAGATTCCGATGCACTATTGCAAGTTTACTGCACCCCTTGGACCTTCAAATCAACGATGAAACACAGAATTTGCATCGATTGTGAATACAAAAGGCAAAATGTCGACTTATTTAGAAGAGGAGTAACTCTTCTAAAACTTCGTGATTTGAGCCTTTCCTGGGACAGCAGTATTAGATTCCGATGCACCATTGTAGGTTTACTGTATCCCTTGGACCTTCAAATCAGCGATGAAACACAGAAATTGCATCGATATTGAATACAAAGGTAAAATTTCGACTTATTTACAAGAGGAGTAACTCTTCTAATAGTTCGTGCTTTGAGCTTATCCTGGGACAACAGTATTAGATTCCGATGCACCATTGCAGGTTTACTGTATCCCTTGGACCTTCAAATCAACGATGAAAAACAGAAATTGCATCGACATTGAATACAAAAGACAAAATGTCGACTTATTTACAAGAGGAGTAACTCTTCTAATAGTTCGTGCTTTTAGCCTTTCCTGGGACAACAGTATTAGATTCCGATGCACCATGGCAGGTTTACTGTATCCGTTGGACCTTCAAATCAACGATGAAACACAGAAATTGCATCGATATTGAATACAATAGGCAAAATGTCGACTTATTTATAAGAGGAGTAACTCTTCTAATAGTTCGTGCTTTGAGCCTTTCCTGGGACAGCAGTATTAGATGCTGATACACCATTGCAGGTTTACTGTATCCCTTGGACCTTCAAATCAGCGATGAAAAAGGGAAATTGCATCGATATTGAATACAAAACGCAAAATGTCGACTTATTTAAAAGAGGAGTAACTCTTTTAATAGTTCGTGCTTTGAGCCTTTCTTGGGACAGCAGTATTAGATTCCGATGCACCATTGCAGGTTTACTGTATCCCCTGGACCTTCAAATCAACGATGAAAAACAGAAATTGCATCGATATTGAATACAAAAGACAAAATGTCAACTTATTTACAAGAGGAGTAACTCTTCTAATAGTTCGTGCTTTGAGCCTTTCCTTTGACGGCAGTATTAGATTCTGATGCACCATTGCAGGTTTACTGTATCCCTTGGACCTTCAAATCAACGATGAAACACAGAAATTGCATCAATATTGAATACAAAAGGCAAAATGTCGTCTTATTTATAAGAGGAGTAACTCTTCTAATTGTTCGTGCTGTGAGCCTTTCCTGGGACAGCAGTATTAGATTCCGATGCACTATTGCAAGTTTACTGTATCCCTTGGACCTTCAAATGAACGATGAAACACAGAAGTTGCATCGATTGTGAATACAAAAGGCAAAATGTCGACTTATTTACAAGAGGAGTAACTCTTCTAAAATTTCGTGATTTGAGCCTTTCCTAGGACAGCAGTATTAGATTCCTATGCGCTATTGTACGTTTACTGTATCCCTTGGACCTTCAAATCAGCGATGAATCACAGAAATTGCATCGATATTGAATACAAAGGCAAAATTTCGAATTGTTTACAAGAGGAGTAACTCTTCTAAAAGGTTGTGTTTTGAGCCTTTCCTGGGACAGCAGTATTAGATTCCAATGCAACATTGCAGGTTTACTGTATCCCTTGGACCTTCAAATCAACGATGAAAAACAGAAATTGCATCGATATTGAATACAAAAGACAAAATGTCAACTTATTTACAAGAGGAGAAACTCTTCTAATAGTTCGTGCTTTTAGCCTTTCCTCGGACAGCAGTATTAGATTCCGATGCACCACTGCAGGATTACTGTATCCCTTGGACCTTCAAATCAACGATGAAACACAGAAATTGCATCGATATTGAATACAAAAGGCTAAATGTCGACTTATTTACAAGAGGAGTAACTCTTCTAAAGGTTCCTGCTTTTAGCCATTCCTGGGACAGGAGTATTAGATTCCGATGCACCATTGCAGGTTTACTGCATCCCTTGGACCTTCAAATCAACGATGAAACACAGAAATTGCATCGATATTGAATACAAAAGGCAAAATGTCGACTTATTTACAAGAGGAGTAACTCTTCTAATAGTTCGTGCTTTTAGCCTTTTCTGCGACAGCAGTATTAGATTCCGATGCACCATTGCAGGTTTACTGTATCCCTTGGACCTTCAAATCAACGATTAAATACAGAAATTGCAACGATATTGAATACAAAAGGGATAAAGGTCAACTTATTTACAAGAGGAGTAACTCTTCTAATAGTTTGTGCTTTGAGACTTTCCTGGGAGAGCAGTATTAGCTTCCGATGCACCATTGCAGGTTTACTGTATCCCTTGGATCTTCAAATCAACGATGAAACACAGAAATTGCATCGATATTGAATACAAAAGGCAAAATGTCGACTTATTTACAAGAGGAGTAACCCTTCTAAAATTTCGTGATTTGAGCCTTTCCTGGGACAGCAGTATTAGATTCCTATGCACCATTGTAGGTTTACTGTATCTCTTGGACCTTCAAATCAGCGATGAAACACAGATATTGCATCGATATTGAATACAAAGGCAAAATTTCGACTTATTTACAAGAGGAGTAACTCTTCTAATAGGTTGTGCTTTGAGCCTTTCCTGGGACAGCAGTATTAGATTCCGATGCAACATTGCAGGTTTACTGTATCCCTTGGACCTTCAAATCAACGATGAAAAACAGAAATTGCATCGATATTGAATACAAAAGGCAAAATGTCGAATTATTTACAAGAGGAGTAACTCTTCTAATAGTTCGTGCTTTTAGCCTTTCCTGGGACAGCAGTATTAGATTCCGATGCACCATTGCAGGATTACTGTATCCCTTGGACCGTCAAATCAACGGTGAAACACAGAAATTGCATCGACATTGAATACAAAAGTCAAAATGTCGACTTATTTACTAGAGGAGTAACTCTTCTAATAGTTCATGATTTGAGCCTTTCCTGGGACAGCAGTATTAGATTCCGATGCACCATTGCAGGTTTAATGTATCCCTTGGACCTTGGAATCAACGAAGAAACACAGAAATGGCAGGGATATTGAATACAAAAGGCAAAATGTCGACTTATTTACAAGAGGATTAACTCTTCTAATAGATCGTGCTTTGAGCCTTTCCTGGGACAGCAGTATTAGATTCCGATGCACCATTAGAGGTTTACTGTATCCCTTGGACTTTGAAATCAACGATTAAACATAGAAATTGCAACGATATTGAATCAAAAGTAAAATGTCGACTTATTTATAAGAGGAGTAACTCTTCTAATAGTTCGTGCTTTGAGCCTTTCCTGGGACAGCAGTATTAAGATTCCGATGCACCATTGCAAGTTTACTGTATCCATTGGACCTTCAAATCAACGATGAAACACAGAAATTGCATCGATATTGAATACAAAAGGCAAAATGTCGACATTTTTATAAGAGGAGTAACTCTTCTAAAGGGTTCGTGCTTTTAGCCATTCCTGGGACAGCAGTATTAGATTCCGATGCACCATTGCAGGTTTACTGCATCCCTTGGACTTTCAAATCAAAGATGAAACACAGAAATTGCATCGATATTGAATACAAAAGGCAAAATGTTGACTTATTTACAAGAGGAGTAACTCTTCTAATAGTTCGTGCTTTTAGCCTTTTCTGGGACAGCAGTATTAGATTCCGATGCACCATTGCAGGTTTACTGTATCCCTTGGACCTTCAAATCAACGATTAAATACAGAAATTGCATCGATATTGAATACAAAAGTCAAAATGTCGACTTATTTACAAGAGGAGTAACTCTTCCAATAGCTCGTGCTTTGAGCCTTTCCTGGGACAGCAGTATTAAATTCGGATGCACCATTGCAGGTTTACTGTATCCTGTGGACCTTCAAATCAACGATGAAACGCAGAAATTGCATCGATATTGAATACAAAAGGCAAAATGTCGACTTATTTACAAGAGGAGTAACTCTTCTATTAGTTCGTGCTTTTAGCCTTTCCTGGGACAGCAGTATTAGATTCCGATGCACCATTGCAGGATTACTGTATCCCTTGGACCTTCAAATCAACGATGAAACACCGAAATTGCATCGATATTGAATACAAAAGGCAAAATTTCGACTTATTTACAAGAGGAGTAACTCTTCTGATAGTTCGTGTTTTGAGCCTCTCCTGGGACAGCAGTATTAGATTCCGATGCACCATTGCAGGTTTACTGTATCCCTTTGACCTTCAAATCAACGATGAAACACAAAAATTGCATCGATATTGAATACAAAACACAAAATGTCGACTTATTTACAAGAGGAGTAACTCTTATAAAACTTCGTGATTTGAGCCTTTCCTGGGACAGCAGTATTAGATTCCGATGCACCATTGCAGGTTTACTGTATCCCCTGGACCTTCAAATCAACGAGGAAACACAGAAATTGCATCGATATTGAATACAAAAGTAAAATGTCGACTTATTTATAAGAGGAGTAACTCTTCTAATAGTTCGTGCTTTGAGCCTTTCCTGGGACAGCAGTATTAGATTCCGATGCACCATTGCAAGTTTACTGTATCCCTTGGACCTTCAAATCAACGATGAAACACAGAAATTGCATCGATATTGAATACAAAAGGCTAAATGTCGACTTATTTATAAGAGGAGTAACTCTTCTAATAGTTCGTGCTTTGAGCCTTTCCTGGGACAGCAGTATTAGATTCCGATGCACTATTGCAAGTTTACTGTATCCCTTGGACCTTCAAATGGATGATGAAACACAGAAGTTGCATCGATTGTGAATACAAAAGGCAAAATTTCGACTTATTTGCAAGAGGAGTAACTCTTCTAAAACTTCGCGATTTGAGCCTTTCCTGGGACAGCAGTATTAGATTCCTATGCACCATTGTAGGTTTACTGTATCCCTTGGACCTTCAAATCAGCGATGAAACACAGAAATTACATCGATATTGAATACAAAGGCAAAATTTCGACTTATTTACAAGAGGAGTAACTCTTCTAATAGGTTGTGCTTTGGGCCTTTCCTGGGACAGCAGTATTAGATTCCGATGCAACATTGCAGGTTTACTGTATCCCTTGGAGCTTCAAATCAACGATGAGAAACAGAAATTGCATCGATATTGAATACAAAAGGCAAAATGTCGACTTATTTACAAGAGGAGTAACTCTTCTAATAGTTCGTGCTTTTAGCCTTTCCTCGGACAGCAGTATTAGATTCCGATGCACCATTGCAGGATTACTGTATCCCTTGGACCTTCAAATCAACGATGAAACACAGAAATTGCATCGATATTGAATACAAAAGGCAAAATGTCGACTTATTTACAAGAGGAGTAACTCTTCTAATAGTTCGTGCTTTGAGCCTTTCCTGGGACAGCAGTATTAGATTCCGATGCACCATTGCAAATTTACTGTATCCCTTGGACCTTCAAATCAACGATTAAATACAGAAATTGCATCGATATTGAATACAAAAGGCAAAATGTCGACTTATTTACAAGAGGAGTAACTCTTCTAATAGATCGTGTTTTGAGCCTTTCCTGGGACAGCAGTATTAGATTCCGATGCACCATTGCAGGTTTACTGTATCCCCTGGACCTTCAAATCAACGAGGAAACACAGAAATTGCATCGATATTGAATACAAAAGGCAAAATGTCGACTTATTTATAAGAGGAGTAACTCTTCTAATAGTTCGTGCTTTGAGCCTTTCCTGGGACAGCAGTATTAGATTCCGATGAACCATTGCAGGTTTATTGTATCCCTTGGACCTTCAAATCAACGATGAAAAACAGAAATTGCATCGATATTGAATACAAAGGCAAAATGTCGACTTATTGACAAGAGGAGTAACTCTTCTAATAGTTCGTGCTTTGAGACTTTCCTGGGAGAGCAGTATTAGCTTCCGATGCACCAATGCAGGTTTACTGTATCCCTTGGACCTTCAAATCAACGATGAAACACAGAAATTGCATCGATATTGAATACAAAAGGCAAAATGTCGACTTATTTATAAGAGGAGTAACTCTTCTAATAGTTCGTGCTTTGAGCCTTTCCTGGGACAGCAGTATTAGATTCCGATGAACCATTGCAGGTTTACTGTATCCCTTGGACCTTCAAATCAACGATGAAACACAGAAATTGCATCGATATTGAATACAAAAGGCAAAATGTCGCCTTTTTTATAAGAGGAGTAACTCTTCTAAAGGTTCGTGCTTTTAGCCATTCCTGGGACAGCAGTATTGGATTCCGATGCACCATTGCAGGTTTACTGCATCCCTTGGACCTTCAAATCAACGATGAAACTCAGAAATTGCGTCGATATTGAATACAAAAGGCAAAATGTCGACTTATTGACAAGAGGAGTAACTCTTCTAATAGTTGGTGGTTTTAGCCTTTTCTGGGACAGCAGTATTAGATTCCGGTGCACCATTGCAGGTTTACTGTATCCCTTGGACCTTCAAATCAACGATTAAATTCCGAAATTGCATCGATATTGAATACAAAAGGCAAAATGTCGACTTATTTACAAGAGGAGTAACTCTTCTAATAGTTCGTGTTATTAACCTTTCCTGGGACAGCAGTATTAGATTCCGATGCCCCATTGCAGGTTTACTGTATCCCCTGGACCTTCAAATCAACGAGGAAACACAGAAATTGCATCGATATTGAATACAAAAGGCAAAATGTCGACTTATTTATAAGAGGAGTAACTCTTGTAATAGTTCGTGCTTTGAGCCTTTCCTGGGACAGCAGTATTAGATTCCGATGCACCATTGCAGGTTTACTGTATCCCTTGGACCTTCAAATCAACGATGAAACACAGAAATTGCATCGATATTGAATACAAAAGGCAAAATGTCGACTTTTTTATAAGAGGAGTAACTCTTCTAAAGGTTCGTGCTTTTAGCCATTCCTGGGACAGCAGTATTAGATTCCGATGCACCGTTGCAGGTTTACTGCATCCCTTGGACCTTCAAAACAACGATGAAACTCAGAAATTGCATCGATATTGAATACAAAAGGCAAAATGTCGACTCATTTACAAGAGGAGTAACTCTTCTAATAGTTCGTGGTTTTAGCCTTTTCTGCGACAGCAGTATTAGATTCCGATGCACCATTGCAGGTTTACTGTATCCCTTGGCCCTTCAAATCAACGATTAAATACAGAAATTGCATCGATATAGAATACAAAAGGTAAAATGTTAACTTATTTACAAGAGGAGTAACTCTTCTAATAATTCGTGCTTTGAGACTTTCCTGGGAGAGCAGTATTAGCTTCCGATGCTCCAATGGAGGTTTACTGTATCCCTTGGACCTTCAAATCAACGATGAAACACAGAAATTGCATCGATATTGAATACAACAGGCAAAATGTCGACTTATTTACAAGAAGGAGTAACTCTTCTAATAGTTCGTGTTTTGAGCCTTTCCAGGGACAGCAGTATTAGATTCCGATGCACCATTCCAGGTTTACTGTATCCGCTGGACCTTCAAATCAACGAGGTAACACAGAAATTGCATCGATATTGAATACAAAAGGCAAAATGTCGACTTATTTACAAGAGGAGTAACTCTTCTAATAGATCGTGCTTTGAGCCTTTCCTGGGACAGCAGTATGAGATTCCGATGCACCATTAGAGGTTTACTGTATCCCTTGGACTTTCAAATCAACGATGAAACAGAGAAATTGCATCGATATTGAATCCAAAAGCAAAATGTCGACTTTTTTACAAGAGGTGTAACTCTTCTAATAGTTCGTGCTTTGAGCCTTTCCTGGGACAGCAGTATTAGATTCCGATGCACCATTGCAGGTTTACTGTATCCCTTGGACCTTCAAATCAACGATGAAACACAGAAATTGCATCGATATTGAATACAAAAGGCAAAATGTCGACTTATTTATGAGAGGTGTAACTCTTCTAATAGTTCGTGCTTTGAGCGTTTCCTGGGACAGCAGTATTTGATTCCGATGCACCATTGCAGGTTTACTGTATCCCTTGGACCTTCAAATCAACGATGAAACACAGAAATTGCATCGATATTGAATACAAAAGGCAAATTGTCGTCTTATTTACAAGAGGAGTAACTATTCTAATACTTCGTGCTTTGAGCCTTTCATGGGACAGCAGTATTAGTTTCCGATGCACCATTGTAGGTTTATTGTATCCCTTGGACCTTCAAATCAACGATGAAACACAGAAATTGCATCGATTATAATACGAACGCAAAATATCGACTTATTTACAAGAGGAGTAACTCTTCTAATAGTTCGTGTTTTGAGCCTTTCCTGGGACAGCAATATTAGATTCCGATGCACTATTGCAGGTTTACTGTATCCCTTGGACCTTCACATCAACGATGAAACAAAGAAATTGCATCGATTGTGAATACAAAAGGCAAAATGTCGACTTATTTACAAGAGGATTAACTCTTCTAATGCTTCGTGCTTTGAGCCTTTCCTGGGACAGCAGTATTAGATTGCGATGCACCATTGCAGGTTTACTATATTCCTTGGGCCTTCAAATCATCGATGAAACACAGAAATTGCATCGATATTGAATACAAAAGGCAAAATGTCGACTTATTTACAAAAGGAGTAACTCTTCTAATAGTTCGTGTTTTGAGCCTTTTTTGGGACAGAAGTATTAGATTCCGACGCACCATTGCAGGTTTACTGTATCTCTTGGACCTTCAAATAAACGATGAAACAAAGAAATTGCATCGATATTTAATACAAAAGGCAAAATGTCGACTTATTTTCAAGAGGAGTAACTCCTCTAATAGTTCGTGCTTTGAGCCTTTCCTGGGAAAACAGTATTAGATTCCGATGCACCATTGCAGGTTTACTGTATCCCTTGGACCTTCAAATCAACGATGAAACACAGAAATTGCATCGATATTGAACACAAAAGGCAAAATGTCGACTTATTTACATGAGGAGTAACTCTTCTAATAGTTCATGCTTTGAGCCTTTCCTGGGATAGCAGTATTAGATTCCGATGCACCATTGCAGGTTTACTGTATCGCTTGGACCTTCAAATCAACTATGAAACACACAAATTGCATCGATATTGAATACAAAATGCAAAATGTCGACTTATTTATAAGTGGAGTAACTCTTCTAATAGTTCGTGCTATGAGCCTTTCCTGAGACAGCAGTATTAGATTCCGACGCACAATTTAAGGTTTACCGTATCTCTTGGAAATTCAAATCAACGATGAAACACAGAAAGTGCATCCATATTAAATACAAAAGGCAAAATGTCGACTTATTTATAAGAGGAGTAACTCTTCTAATAGTTCGTGCTTTGAGCCTTTCCTGGGACAGCAGTATTAGATTCCGATGCACCATTGCAGGTTTACTCTATCCCTTGGACCTTCACATCAACGATGAAACACAGAAATTGCATCGATATTGAATACAAAAGGCAAAATGTCGACTTATTTACAAGAGGAGTAACTCTTCCAATAGCTCGTGCTTTGGGCTTTTCCTGGGACAGCAGTAATAGATTCGGATGCACCATTGCAGGTTTACTGTATCCCTTGGACCTTCAAATCAACGATGAAACACAGAAATTGCATCGATATTGAATACAAAAGCAAAATGTCGACTTACTTATAAGAGGAGTAACTCTTCTAATAGTTCGCGCTTTTAGCCTTTCCTGGGACAGCAGTATTAGATTAAGATGCACCATTGCAGGTTTAATGTATCCCTTGGACCTTGAAATACACGATGAAACACATAAATGGCGGGGATATTGAATACAAAAGGCAAAATGTCGACTTATTTACAAGAGGAATAACTCTTCTAATATATCGTGCTTTGAGCCTTTCCTGGGACAGCAGTATTAGATTCCGATGCACCATTAGAGGTTTATTGTATTTCTTGGACTTTCAAATCAACGATGAAACAGAGAAATTGCTTCGATATTGAATCCAAAAGCAAAATGTCGACTTATTTACAAGAGGTGTAACTCTTCTAATAGTTCGTGTTTTGAGCCTTTCCTGGGACAGCAGTATTAGATTCCGATGCACCATTGCAGGTTTACTGTATCCCTTTGACCTTCAAATCAACGATGAAACACAGAAATTGCATCGATATTGTATACAAAAGGCAAAATGTCGACTTATTTATGAGAGGTGTAACTCTTCTAATAGTTCGTGCTTTGAGCGTTTCCTGGGACAGCAGTATTTGATTCCGATGCACCATTGCAGGTTTACTGTATACCTTGGACCTTCAAATCAACGATGAAACACAGAAATTGCATCGATATTGAATACAAAAGGCAAAATGTCGACCTATTTATAAGTGGTGTAACTCTTCTAATAGTTCGTGCTTTGAGCGTTTCCTGGGACAGCAGTATTTGATTCCGATGCACCATTGCAGGTTTACTGTATCCCTTGGACCTTCAAATCAACGATGAAACACAGAAATTGCATCGATATTGAATACCAAAGGCAAATTGTCGTCTTATTTACAAGAGGAGTAACTATTCTAATAGTTCGTGCTTTGAGCCTTTCCTGGGACAGCAGTATTAGTTCCGATGCACCATAGTATGTTTACTGTATCCCTTGGACCTTCAAATCAACGATGAAACACAGAAATTGCATCGATATTAAATACAAACGCAAAATATCGACTTATTTACAAGAGGAGTAACTTTTCTAATAGTTCGTGTTTTGAGCCTTTCCTGGGACAGCAATATTAGATTCCGATGCACTATTGCAGGTTTACTGCATCCCTTGGACCTTCACATCAACGATGAAACACAGAAATTGCATCGATTGTGAATACAAAAGGCAAAATGTCGACTTATTTACAAGAGGATTAACTCTTCTAATGCTTCGTGCTTCGAGCCTTTCCTGGGACAGCAGTATTAGATTGCGACGCACCATTGCAGGTTTACTGTATCCCTTGGATCTTCAAATCAGCGATGAAACACAGAAATTGCATCGATATTGAATACAAAAGGCAAAATATCGACTTATTTACAAGAGGAGTAACTCTTCTAATAGTTCGTGCTTTGAGCCTTTCCTGGGACAGAAGTATTAGATTCCGATGCACCATTGCAGGTTTACTGTATTCCTTGGACCTTCAAATCAACGATGAAACACAGAAATTGCATCGATATTGAATACGAAAGGCAATATGTCGACTTATTTACAAAAGGAGCAACTCTTCTAATAGTTCGTGTCGTGAGCCTTTTTTGAGACAGAAGTATTAGATTCCGACGCACCGTTGCAGGTTTACTGTATCCCTTGGACCTTCAAATCAACGATGAAACAAAGAAATTGCATCGATATTTAATACAAAAGGCAAAATGTCGACTTATTTTCAAGAGGAGTAACTCCTCTAATAGTTCGTGCTTTGAGCCTTTCCTGGGATAGCAGTATAAGAATCCGATGCACCATTGCAGGTTTACTGCATCCCCTGGACCTTCAAATGAACGATAAAACACTGAAATTGTATCGATTGTGAATACAAAAGGCAAAATGTCGACTTATTTACAAGAGGAGTAACTCTTCAAAAACTTCCTGCTTTGAGCCTTTCCTGGGACAGCAGTATTAGATTCCGATGCACCATTGCAGGTATACTGTATCCCTTGGACCTTCAAATCAACGATGAAACACAGAAATTGCATCGATATTGAATACAAAAGGCAAAATGTCGACTTATTTATAAGAGGAGTAATTCTTCTAATCGTTCGTGCTTCGAGCCTTTCCTGGGACAGCAGTATTAAATTCCGATGCACCATTGCAGGTTTACTGTATCCCTTGGACCATCAAATCAACGATGAAACACAGAAATTGCATCGATATTGAATAAAAAATGCGAAATGTCGACTTATTTATAAGTGGAGTAACTCTTCTAAAAGTTCGTGCTATGAGCCTTTCCTGGGACAGCAGTATTAGAGTCCGATGCACCATTGCAGGTTTACTGTATCGCTTGGACCTTCAAATCAACTATGAAACACACAAATTGCATCGATATTGAATACAAAATGCAAAATTTCGACTTATTTATATGTGGAGTAACTCTTCTAATAGTTCGTGCTTTGAGCCTTTCCTGGGACAGCAGTATTAGATTCCGATGCACAATTTAAGGTTAACCGTATCTCTTGGAAATTCAAATCAACGATGAAACACAGAAATTGCATCCATATTAAATACAAAGAGCAAAATGTCGACTTATTTATAAGAGGAGTAACTCTTCTAATAGTTCGTGCTTTGAGCCTTTCCTGGGACAGCAGTATTAGATTCCGATGCACCATTGCAGGTTTACTCTATCCCTTGGACCATCACATCAACGATGAAACACAGAAATTGCATCGATATTGAATACAAAAGGCAAAATGTCGACTTATTTACAAGAGGAGTAACTCTTCTAATATTTCGTGCTTTGAGCCTTCCCTTTGACGGCAGTATTAGATTCCGATGCACCATTGCAGGTTTACTGTATCCCTTGGACCTTCAAAACAACTATGAAACACAGAAATTGCATGGATATTGAATACAAAATGCAAAATGTCGACTTATTTATAAGTGGAGAAACTCTTCTAATAGTTCGTGCTTTGAGCCTTCCCTGGGACAGCAGTATTAGATTCCGATGCACCATTGCAGGTTTACTGTATAACGTGGACCTTCAAATCGACGAGGAAACACAGAAATTGCATCGATATGGAATACAAGATGCAAAATGTCGACTTATTTCTAACTGGAGTAACTCTTCTAAGAGTTTGTGCTATGAGCCTTTCCTGGGACAGCAGTATTAGATTCCGATGCACCATTTCAGGTTTACCGTATCTCTTGGACCTTAAAATCAACGATGAAACACAGAAATTGCATCGATATTGAATACAAAAGGCAAAATGTCGACTTATTTATAAGAGGAGTAACTCTTCTAATAGTTCGTGTTTTGAGTCTTTCCTCGGACAGCAGTATTAGATTCCGATGCACCATTGCAGGTTTACTGTATGCCTTGCACCTTCAAATCAACGATGAAACACAGAAATTGCATTGATATTGAAAACAAAAGTCGAAATGTCGACTTATTTACAAGAGGAGTAACTCTTCTAATAGTACGTGCTTTGAGCCTTTCCTGGGACAGCAGTATTAGATTCCGATGCACCATTGCAGGTTTACTGTATCCCTTGGACGTTCAAATCAACGATGAAACACAGAAATTGCATCGATATTGAATACAAAAAGCAAAATGTCTACTTATTTATTAGAGCAGTAACTCTTCTAATAGTTCGTGCTTTGAGCGTTCCTTGGGACAGCAGTATTTTATTCCGAGGCACCATTGCAGGTTTACTGTATCCCTTAGACCTTTAAAACAACGATGAAACACAGAAATTGCATCGATATTGATTACAAAAGGCAAAATGTCCTCTTATTTACAAGAGGGGTAACTATTCTAATAGTTCGTGCTTTGTGCCTTTCCAGGGACAGCAGTATTAGTTTCCGATGCACCATTGTAGGTTTACTGTATCCCTTAGACCTTCACATCAACGATGAAACTTAGAAATTGCATCGATATTGAATACAAAATGCAAAATGTCGACTTATTTACAAGATTAGAAACTCTTCTAATACTTCGTGCTTTGAGCCTTTCCTGGGACAGCAGTATTGGATTCCGATGCACTATTGCAGGTTTACTGTATCCCTTGGTCCTTCACATCAACGATGAAACACTGATATTGCATCGATATTAAATACAAAAGGCAAAATGTCGACTTATTTATAAGAGGAGTAACTCTTCTAATAGTTCGTGCTTTGAGACTTTCCTGGGACAGCAGTATTAGATTCCGATGCACCATTGCAGGTTTACTGTATGCCTTGGACCTTCAAATCAACGATGAAACACAGAAATTGCATCGATATTGAATACAAAAGTCAAAATGTCGACTTATTTACAAGAGGAGTAACTCTTCTAATAGTACGTGCTCTGAAGCTTTCCTGGGACAGCAGTATTAGATTCCGATGCACCATTGCAGGTTTACTGTATCGCTTGGACCTTCAAATCAACTATGAAACACAGAAATTGCATCGATCTTGAATAAAAAATGCAAAATGTCGACTTATTTATTAGTGGAGTAACTCTTCTAAAAGTTCGTGGTATGTGCCTTTCATGGGACAGCAGTATTAGATTCCGATGCACCATTTCAGGTTTACCGTATCTCTTGGACCTTCAAATCAACGATGAAACACAGAAATTGCATCGATATTAAATACAAAAGGCAAAATGTCGACTTATTTATAAGAGGAGTAACTCTTCTAATAGTTCGTGCTTTGAGCCTTTCCTGGGACCGCAGTATTAGATTCCGATGCACCATTGCAGGTTTACTCTATTCCTTCGACCTTCACATCAACGATGAAACACAGAAATTGCATCGATATTGAAACCAAAAGGCAAAATATCGACTTATTTACACGAGAAGTAACTCTTCTAATAGTTCGTGCTTTGAGCCTTTCTTGATACAGCAGTATAAGATTCCGATGCACCATTGCAGATTTACTGTATCCCTTGGACCTTAAAATCAACGATTAAACACAGAAATTACATCGATATTGAATACAAAAGGCAAAATGTCGACTTCTTTACAAGAGGAGTAACTCTTCTAATAGTTCGTGCTTTGAGCCTTTCCTGGGACACCAGTATTAGATTCCGATGCACCATTGCAGGTTTACTGTATCCCTTGGACCTTCAAATCAACGATGAAACAAAGAAAATGCATCGATGTTGAATACGAAAGGCAAAATGTCGACTTATTTACAAGAGGAGTAACTCTTCTAATAGTTCGTGCTTTGAGCCTTTCCTGGGACTGCAGTATTAGATTCCGATGCACCATTGCAGGTTTACTGTATGCCTTGGACCTTCAAATCAACGATGAAACACAGAAATTGCATCGATATTGAATACAAATGTCAAAATGTCGACTTATTTACAAGAGGAGTAACTCTTCTAATAGTATGTGCTTTGAGGCTTTCCTGGGACAGCAGTATTAGATTCCGATGCACTATTGCAGGTTTAATGTATCCCTTGGACCTTCAAATCAACGATGAAACACAGAAATTGCATCGATATGGAATACAAAAGGCAAAATGTCGACTTATTTACAAGAGGAGTAACTCATCTAACAGTTCGTGCTTTGAGCCTTTCCTGGGACAGCAGTATTGGATTTCGATGCACTATTGCAGGTTTACTGTATCCCTTGGACCTTCACATCAACGATGAAACACAGAAATTGCATCGATATTGAATACAAAATGCAAAATGTCGACTTATTTACAAGTGGAGTAACTCTTCTAATAGTTCGTGCTTTGAGACTTTCCTGGGACAGCAGTATTAGATTACGATGCACCATTGCAGGTTTACTGTATCCCTTGAACCTACAAATCAACGATGAAACGGAGAAATTGCATCGATATTGAATACAAAAGGCAAAATGTCGACTTATTTACAAGAGGAGTAACTCTTCTAATAGTTCATGCTTTGAGCCTTTCCAGGGACTGCTGTATTAGATTCCGATGCACCATTGCAGGTTTACTGTATCCCCTGGACCTTCAAATCAACGATTAAACACAGAAATTACATCGATATTGAATACAAAAGGCAAAATGTCGACTTCTTTACAAGAGGAGTAACTCTTCTAATAGTTCGTGCTTTGAGCCTTTCCTGGGACACCAGTATTAGATTCCGATGCACCATTGCAGGTTTACTGTATCCCTTGGACCTTCAAATCAACGATGAAACAAAGAAAATGCATCGATGTTGAATACGAAAGGCAAAATGTCGACTTATTTACAAGAGGAGTAACTCTTCTAATAGTTCGTGCTTTGAGCCTTTCCTGGGACTGCAGTATTAGTTTCCGATGCACCATTGCAGGTTTACTGTATGCCTTGGACCTTCAAATCAACGATGAAACACAGAAATTGCATCGATATTGAATACAAATGTCAAAATGTCGACTTATTTACAAGAGGAGTAACTCTTCTAATAGTATGTGCTTTGAGGCTTTCCTGGGACAGCAGTATTAGATTCCGATGCACTATTGCAGGTTTAATGTATCCCTTGGACCTTCAAATCAACGATGAAACACAGAAATTGCATCGATATGGAATACAAAAGGCAAAATGTCGACTTATTTACAAGAGGAGTAACTCATCTAACAGTTCGTGCTTTGAGCCTTTCCTGGGACAGCAGTATTGGATTTCGATGCACTATTGCAGGTTTACTGTATCCCTTGGACCTTCACATCAACGATGAAACACAGAAATTGCATCGATATTGAATACAAAATGCAAAATGTCGACTTATTTACAAGTGGAGTAACTCTTCTAATAGTTCGTGCTTTGAGACTTTCCTGGGACAGCAGTATTAGATTACGATGCACCATTGCAGGTTTACTGTATCCCTTGAACCTACAAATCAACGATGAAACGGAGAAATTGCATCGATATTGAATACAAAAGGCAAAATGTCGACTTATTTACAAGAGGAGTAACTCTTCTAATAGTTCATGCTTTGAGCCTTTCCAGGGACTGCTGTATTAGATTCCGATGCACCATTGCAGGTTTACTGTATCCCCTGGACCTTCAAATCAACGATGAAACACAGAAATTGCATCGATATTGAATTCAAAAGGCAAAATGTCGACTTATTTATAAGAGGAGTAACTCTTCTAATAGTTCGTGCATTGAGCCTTTCCTGGGACAGCAGTAATAGATTCTGATGCACCATTGCAGGTTTACTGTATCCCTTGGACCTTCAAATCAACTATGAAAGACAGGAATTGCATCGATATTGAATACAAAATGCAATATGTCGTCTTATTTGTAAGTGGAGTAACTCTTCTAACAGTTCGTGCTATGAGCCTTTCCTGGGACAGCAGTATTTCATTCCGATGCACCATTGCAGGTTTACTGTATCCCTTGGATTTTCAAATCAACGATGAAACACAGAGATTGCATCGATCATGAATACAAAAGCAAAATGTCGACTTATTTACAAGAGGAGTAACTCTTGTAATAGTTCGTGTTTTGAGCCTTTTCTGGGACGCCAGTATTAGATTCCGATGCACCATTGCAGGTTTACTGTATCACTTCGACCTTCAAAATAAAGGATGAAACACAGAAATTGCATCGATATTGAATACAAAAGGCAAAATGTCGACTTATTTATAAGAGGAGTATCTCTTCTAATAGTTCGTGCTTTGAGCCTTTCTTGATACAGCAGTATAAGATTCCGATGCACCATTGCAGATTTACTGTATCCCTAGGACCTTCAAATCACCGATTAAACACAGAAATTACATCGATATTGAATACAAAAGGCAAAATGTCGACTTCTTTACAAGAGGAGTAACTCTTCTCATAGTTCGTGCTTTGAGCCTTTCCTGGGACACCAGTATTAGATTCCGATGCACCATTGCAGGTTTACTGTATCCCTTGGACCTTCAAATCAACGATGAAACACAGAAAATCCATCGATATTGAATACGAATGGCAAAATGTCGACTTATTTACAAGAGTAGTAACTCTTCTAATAGTTCGTGCTTTGAGCCTTTCCTGGGACAGCAGTATTAGATTCCGATGCACCATTGCAGGTTTACTGTATGCCTTGGACCTTCAAATCAACGATGAAACACAGAAATTGCAACGATATTGAATACAAATGTCAAAATGTCGACTTATTTACAAGAGGTGTAACTCTTCTAATAGTACGTGCTTTGAGGCTTTCCTGGGACAGCAGTATTAGATTCCGATGCACCATTGCAGGTTTACTGTATCCCTTGGACCTTCAAATCAACGATGAAACACAGAAATTGCATCGATATTGAATACAAAAGGCAAAATGTCGACTTATTTACAAGAGGAGTAACTCATCTAACAGTTCGTGCTTTGAGCCCTTCCTGGGACAGCAGTATTGGATTCCGATGCACTATTGCAGGTTTACTGTATCCCTTGGACCTTCACATCAACGATGATACACAGAAATTGCATCGTTATTGAATACAAAATGCAAAATGTCGACTTATTTACAAGAGGAGTAACTCTTCTAATAGTTCGTGCTTTGAGACTTACCTGGGACAGCAGTATTAGATTACGATGCACCATTGCAGGTTTACTGTATCCCT
The DNA here is from genome assembly GCF_023864275.1 of Schistocerca cancellata. Lineage (NCBI taxonomy): Eukaryota > Metazoa > Arthropoda > Insecta > Orthoptera > Acrididae > Schistocerca > Schistocerca cancellata. Next base: position 4,054,514 of record NW_026047112.1, read on the forward strand.
TGAACCTACAAATCAACGATGAAACGGAGAAATTGCATCGATATTGAATACAAAAGGCAAAATGTCGACTTATTTTCAAGAGGAGTAACTCTTCTAATAGTTCGTGCTTTGAGCCTTTCCAGGGACGGCAGTATTAGATTCCGATGCACCATTGCAGGTTTACTGTATCCCCTGGACCTTCATATCAACGATGAAACACAAAAATTGCATCGATATTGAATACAAAAGGCAAAATGTCGACTTATTTATAAGAGGAGTAACTTTTCTAATAGTTCGTGCATTGAGCCTTTCCTGGGACAGCAGTATTAGATTCCGATGCACCATTTCAGGTTTACCGTATCTCTTGGACCTTCAAATCAACGATGAAACACAGAAATTGCATCGATATTGAATACAAAAGGCAAAATGTCGACTTATTTATAAGAGGAGTAACTCTTCTAATAGTTCGTGCATTGAGCCTTTCCTGGGACCGCAGTATTAGATTCCGATGCACCATTGTAGGTCAACTGTATCCGTTGGACCTTCAAATCAACGATGAAACACAGAAATTGCATCGATATTGAATACAAAAAGCAAAATATCGACTTATTTACAAGAGGAGTAACACTTCTAATATTTCGTGCTTTGAGCGTTCCTTGGGTCAGCAGTATTTGATTCCGAGGCACCATTGCAGGTTTACTGTATCCCTTAGACCTTCAAAACAACGATGAAACACAGAAATTGCATCGATATTGAATACAAAAGGCAAAATGTCCTCTTATTTACAAGAGGAGTAACTATTCTAATAGTTCGTGCTTTGAGCCTTTCCTGGGACAGCAGTACTGGATTCCGATGCACTATTGCAGGTTTACTGTATCCCTTGGTCCTTCACATCAACGATGAAACACAGATATTGCATCGATTGTGAATACAAAAGGCAAAATGTCGACTTATTTACAAGAGAAGCAACTCTGCTAATGGTTCGTGCTTTGAGACTTTCCTGGGACAGCAGTATTAGATAGCGATGCACCATTGCAGGTTTACTGTATGCCTTGGACCTTCAAATCAACGATGAAACACAGAAATTGCATCGATATTGAATACAAAAGTCAAAATGTCGACTTATTTACAAGAGGAGTAACTCTTCTAATAGTACGTGCTTTGACGCTTTCCTGGGACAGCAGTATTAGATTCCGATGCACCATTGCAGGTTTACTGTATCGCTTGGACCTTCAAATCAACTATGAAACACAGAAATTGCATCGATATTGAATAAAAAATACAAAATGTCGACTTATTTATTAGTGGAGTAACTCTTCTAAACGTTCGTGGTATGAGCCTTTCACGGGACAGCAGTATTAGATTCCGATGCACCATTTCAGGTTTACCGTAACTCTTGGACCTTCAAATCAACGATGAAACACAGAAATTGCATCGATATTAAATACAAAAGGCAAAATGTCGACTTATTTTCAAGAGGAGTAACTCTTCTAATAGTTCGTGCTTTGAGCCTTTCCTGGGACCGCAGTATTAGATTCCGATGCACCATTGCAGGTTTACTCTATTCCTTCGACCTTCACATCAACGATGAAACACAGAAATTGCATCGAGATTGAAAACAATAGGCAAAATATCGACTTATTTACACGAGGAGTAACTCTTCTAATAGTTCGTGCTTTGAGCCTTTCTTGATACAGCAGTATAAGATTCCGATGCACCATTGCAGATTTTCTGTATCCCTTGGACCTTAAAATCAACGATTAAACACAGAAATTACATCGATGTTGAATACAAAAGGCAAAATGTCGACTTCTTTACAAGAGGAGTAACTCTTCTAATAGTTCGTGATTTGAGCCTTTCCTGGGACACCAGTATTAGATTCCGATGCACCATTGCAGGTTTACTGTATCCCTTGGACCTTCAAATCAACGATGAAACACAGAAAATCGATCGATATTGAATACGAAAGGCAAAATGTCGACTTATTTACAAGAGGAGTAACTCTTCTAATAGTTCGTGCTTTGAGCCTTTCCTGGGACTGCAGTATTAGATTCCGATGCACCATTGCAGGTTTACTGTATGCCTTGGACCTTCAAATCAACGATGAAACACAGAAATTGCATCGATATTGAATACAAATGTCAAAATGTCGACTTATTTACAAGAGGAGTAACTCTTCTAATAGTACGTGCTTTGAGGCTTTCCTGGGACAGCAGTATTAGATTCCGATGCACCATTGCAGGTTTAACGTATCCCTTGGACCTTCAAATCAACGATGAAACACTGAAATTGCATCGATATTGAATACAAAAGGCAAAATGTCGACTTATTTACGAGAGGAGTAACTCATCTAACAATTCGTGCTTTGAGCCTTTCCTGGGACAGCAGTATTGGATTCCGATGCACTATTGCAGGTTTACTGTATCCCTTGGACCTTCACATCAACGATGAAACACAGAAATTGCATCGATATTGAATACAAAATGCAAATTTCGACTTATTTACAAGAGGAGTAACTCTTCTAATAGTTAGTGCTTTGAGACTTTCCTGGGACAGCAGTATTAGATTACGATGCACCATTGCAGGTTTACTGTATCCCTTGAACCTACAAATCAACGATGAAACGGAGAAATTGCATCGATATTGAATACAAAAGGCAAAATATCGACTTATTTACAAGAGGAGTAACTCTTCTTATAGTTCGAGCTTTGAGCCTTTCCAGGGACGGCAGTATTAGATTCCGATGCACCATTGCAGGTTTACTGTATCCCCTGGACCTTCAAATCAACGATGAAACACAGAAATTGCATCGATATTGAATACAAAAGGCAAAATGTCGACTTATTTATAAGAGGAGTAACTCTTCTAATAGTTCGTGCATTGAGCCTTTCCTGGGACAGCAGTATTAGATTCCGATGCACCATTGCAGGTTTACTGTATCCCTTGGACCTTCAAATCAACTATGAAAGACAGGAATTGCATCGATATTGAATAAAAAATGCAATATGTCGTCTTATTTGTAAGTGGAGTAACTCTTCTAACAGTTCGTGCTATGAGCCTTTCCTGGGACAGGAGTATTTCATTCCGATGCACCATTGCAGGTGGACTGTATCCCTTGGATTTTCAAATCAACGGTGAAACACAGAGATTGCATCGATCATGAATACAAAAGCAAAATGTCGACTTATTTACAAGATGAGTAACTCTTGTAATAGTTCGTTTTTTGAGCCTTTTCTGGGACGGCAGTATTAGATTCCGATGCACCATTGCAGGTTTACTGTATCGCTTGCACCTTCAAATCAACTATGAAACACAGAATTTGCATCGATATTGAATAAAAAATGCAAAATGTCGACTTATTTATTAGTGGAGTAACTCTTATAAAAGTTCGTGGTATGAGCCTTTCATGGGACAGCAGTATTAGATTCCGATGCACCATTTCAGGTTTACCGTATCTCTTGGACCTTCAAATCAACGATGAAACACAGAAATTGCATCGATATTAAATACAAAAGGCAAAATGTCGACTTATTTATAGGAGGAGTAACTCTTCTAATTGTTCGTGCTTTGAGCCTTTCCTGGGACCGCAGTATTAGATTCCGATGCACCATTGCAGGTTTACTCTATTCCTTCGACCTTCACATCAACGATGAAACACTGAAATTGCATCGATATTGAATACAAAAGGCAAAATGTCGACTTATTTACGAGAGGAGTAACTCATCTAACAGTTCGTGCTTTGAGCCTTTCCTGGGACAGCAGTATTGGATTCCGATGCACTATTGCAGGTTTACTGTATCCCTTGGACCTTCATATCAACGATGAAACACAGAAATTGCATCGATATTGGATACAAAATGCAAAATGTCGACTTATTTACAAGAGGAGTAACTCTTCTAATAGTTAGTGCTTTGAGACTTTCCTGGGACAGCAGTATTAGATTCCGATGCACCATTGCAGGTTTACAGTATCCCTTGAACCTACAAATCAAGGATGAAACGGAGAAATTGCATCGATATTGAATACAAAATGCAAAATATCGACTTATTTACAAGAGGAGTAACTCTTCTAACAGTTCGAGCTTTGAGCCTTTCCAGGGACGGCAGTATTAGATTCCGATGCACCATTCAGGTTTACTGTATCCCCTGGACCTTCAAATCAACGATGAAACACAGAAATTGCATCGATATTGAATACAAAAGGCAAAATGTCGACTTATTTATAAGAGGAGTAACTCTTCTAATAGTTCGTGCATTGAGCCTTTCCTGGGACAGCAGTATTAGATTCCGATGCACCATTGCAGGTTTACTGTATCCCTTGGACCTTCAAATCAACCATGAAAGACACGAATTGCATCGATATTGTATACAAAATGCAATATGTCGTCTTATTTGTAAGTGGAGTAACTCTTCTAACAGTTCGTGCTATGAGCCTTTCCTGGGACAGCAGTATTTCATTCCGATGCACCATTGCAGGTTTACTGTATCCCCTGGATTTTCAAATCAACGATGAAACACGGAAATTGCATCAATATTGAATACAAATTAAATATGTCGACTTATTTATAAGAGGAGTAACTCTTCTAACAGTTAGTGCCTTGAGCCTTTCCTGATACAGCAGTATTAGATTACGATACACCATTGCAGGTTTACTGTAACCCATTGGACCTTCAAATCAACGATGAAACACAGAAATTGCATCGGTACTGAATACAAACGGGAAAATGTCGACTTATTTACAAGAGGAGTAACTCTTCTAATAGTTCGTGCTTTGAGCCTTTCCTGGGACAGCAGTATTAGATTCAGATGAACCATTGCAGGTTTACTGTATCTTTGGACCTTCAAATCAACGATGAAACACTGAAATTCTATCGATATTGAATACAAAAGGCAAAATGGCGACTTATTTATAAGAGGAGTATCACTGCTAATAGTTCGTGCCTTGAGCCTTTCCTGATACAGCAGTATTAGATTCCGATGCACCATTGCAGGTTTACTGTATCCCTTGGACCTTCAAATCAACGATGAAACACTGAAATTCTATCGATATTGAATACAAAAGGCAAAATGTCGACTTATTTATAATAGGAGTATCTCTGCTAATAGTTCGTGCCTTGAGCCTTTCCTGATACAGCAGTATTAGATTCCGATGCACCATCTCAGGTTTACTGTATCTCTTAGACTTTCAAATCAACGATGAAACACAGAAATTGCATCGATATTGAATACGAAAGGCAAAATGTCGATTTATTTATAAGAGGAGTAACTCTTCTAATAATTCGTGCATTGAGCCTTTCCTGGGAAAGCAGAATTAGATTCCGATGCACCATTGCAGGTTAACTGTATCCCTTGGACCTTCAAATCAACGATGAAACACAGTAATTGCATCTATATTGAATACAAAAGGCAAAATGTCGACTTATTTACAAGAGGAGTAACTCTTCTAATAGTTCGTGCTTTTAGCCTTTCCCAAGACAGCTGTATTAGGTTCCGATGCACCATCTCAGGTTTACTGTATCCCTTGGATTTTCAAATCAACGATGAATCCCAGAAATTGCATCGATATTGAATACAAAAGGCAAAATGTCGACTTTTTTATAAGAGGAGTAACTCTTCTAATAGTTCGTGCTTTTAGCCTTTACCAAGACAGCTGTATTAGGTTCCGATGCACCATCTCAGGTTTACTGTATCCCTTGGACTTTCAAATCAACGAAGAAACACAGAAATTGCATCGATATTGAATACAAAAGGCAAAATGTCGACTTATTTACAAGAGGAGTAACTCTTCTAATTGTTCGTGATTTTAGCCTTTCCTTGGACAGTAGTATTAGATTCCGATGCACCATTGCAGGTTCACTGTATCCCTTGGACTTTCAAATCAACGATGAAACACAGAAATTGCATCGATATTGAATACAAAAGGCAAAATGTCGACTTATTTACAAGAGGAGTAACTCTTCTAATAGTTCGTGCTTTTAGCCTTTCCTGGGACAGCAGTATTAGATTCCGAAGCACCATTGCAGGTTCACTGTATCCCATGGACATTCAAATCACGATGAAACACAGAAATTGCATCGATATTGAATACAAAAGGCAAAATGTCGACTTACTTACAAGAGGAGTAACTCTTCTAATAGTTCGTGCTTTTAGCCTTTCCTGGGACAGCAGTATTAGATTCCGATGCACCGTTGCAGGATTACTGTATCCCTTGGACCTTAAAATTAACGATGAAACACAGAAATTGCATCGATATTGAATACAAAAGGCAAAATGTCGACTTATTTACAAGAGAAGTAACTCTTCTAATTGTTCGTGCTGTTAGCCTTTCCTTGGACAGTAGTATTAGATTCCGATGCACCATTGCAGGTTTACTAAATCCCTTGGACCTTCAAATCAACGATGAAACAAAGAAATTGCATCGATATTGAATACAAAACGCAAAATGTCGACTTGGTTACAAGAGGAGTAACTCTTCTAATATTTCGTGCTTTTGGCCTATCCTGGGACAGCAGTATTAGATTCCGATGCACCATTGCATTTTTACTGTATCCCTTGGACCTTCAAATCAACGATGGAACACAGAAATTGCATCTATATTGAATACAAAAGGCAAAATGTCGACTTTTTTTATAAGAGGAGTAACTCTTCTAATAGTTCGTGCTTTGAGCCTTTCCTGGGACAGCAGTATTAGATTCCAATGCACCATTGCATTTTTACTGTATCCCTTGGACCTTCAAATCAACGATGAAACACAGAAATTGCATCGATATTGAATACAAAAGGCTAAATGTCGACTTATTTACAAGAGGAGTAAGTCTTCTAATAGTTCGTGCTTTTAGCCTTACTGGGACAGCAGCATTAGATTCCGATGCACCATTTCAGGTTCACTGTATCCCTTGAACCTTCAAATCACGATGAAACACAGAAATTGCATCGATATTGAATACAAAATGCAAAATGTCGACTTATTTATAAGAGGAGTAACTCTTCTAATTGTTCGTGCATTGAGCCCTTCCTGGGAAAGCAGAATTAGATTCCGATGCACCATTGCAAGCTAACTGTATCCCTTGGACCTTCAAATCAACGATGAAACACAGAGATTGCATCTATATTGAATACAGAAGGCAAAATGTCGACTTATTTACAAGAGCAGTAACTCTTCTAATAGTTCGTTCTTTTAGCCTTTCCTTGGACAGTAGTATTAGATTCCGATGCACCATTGCAGGTTTACTGTATCCCTTGGAATTTCAAATCAACGATGAAACACAGAAATTGCATCGATATTGAATACAAAAGGCATAATGTCGACTTACTTACAAGAGGAGTAACTTTTCTAATAGTTCGTGCTTTGAGCCTTTCCTGGGACAGCAGTATTAGATTCCGATGCACCATTGGAGGTTCACTGTATCCCTTGGACCTTCAAATCACGATGAAACACAGAAATTGCATCGATATTGAATACAAAATGCCAAATGTCGACTTATTTACAAGAGGAGTAACTATTCTAATAGTTCGTGTTTTAGCCTTTCCTGGGACAGCAGTATTAGATTCCGATGCACCATTGTAGGTTTACTGTATCCCTTGGACCTTCAAATCAACGATGAAACACAGAAATTGCATCGACATTGAATACAAAAGGCAAAATGTCGATTTATTTATAAGCGGTAAAATTCTTCTAATACTTCGTGCATTGAGCCCTTCCTGGGAAAGCCGAATTAGATTCCGATGCACCATTGCAGGTTAACTGTATCCCTTGGACCTTCAAATCAACGATGAAACACAGAAATTGCATCTATATTGAATACAAAAGGCAAAATGTCGACTTATTTACAAGAGGAGTAAGTATTCTAATAGTTCGTGTTTTGAGCCTTTCCTGGGACAGCAGTATTAGATTCCGATGCACCATTGCAGGTTTACTGTATCGCTTGGATTTTCAAATCAACGATGAATCACAGAAAGTGCATCGATATTGAATACAAAAGGCAAAATGTCGACTTTTTTATAAAAGGAGTAACTCTTCTAGTAGTTCGTGCTTTTAGCTTTTCCTTGGACAGTAGTATTAGATTCCGATGCACCATTGCAGGTTCACTGTATCCCTTGGACCTTCAAATCAACTATGAAACACAGAAATTGCATCGATATTGAATACAAAAGGCAAAATGTCGACTCATTTACAAGAGGAGTAACACTTGTAATTGTTCGTGCTTTTAGCCCTTTTTTGGACAGTAGTATTAGATTCCGATGCACCATTGCAGGTTCACTGTATCCCTTGGAACTTCAAATCAACGATGAAACACAGAACTGGCATCGATATTGAATACAAAAGGCAAAATGTCGACTTATTTATAAGAGGAGTAACTCTTCTAATAGTTAGTGTTTTGATGCTTTCTTGAGAAAGCAGTATTCGATTCCGATGCACCATTGCAGGTTTACTGTATCCCTTGGATTTTCAAATCAACGATGAATCACAGAAATTGCATCGATATTGAATACAAAAGGCAAAATGTCGACTTTTTTATAAGAGGAGTAACTCTTCTAGTAGTTCGTGCTTTTAGCCTTTCTTGGGACAGCTGTATTAGGTTCCGATGCACCATCTCAGGTTTACTGTATCCCCTGGACTTTCAAATCAACGATGAAACAGAGAAATTGCATCGATATTGAATACGAAAGGCAAAATGTCGACTTATTTACAAGAGCAGTAACTCTTCTAATAGTTCGAGTTTTGAGCCTTTCCTGGGACAGCAGTATTCGAATCCGATGCACCATTGCACGTTTACTGTATCCCCTGGACCTTCAAATCAACGATGAAACACAGAAATTGCATCGATATTGAATACAAAAGGCAAAATTTCGACTTATTTATAAGAGGAGTAACTCTTCTAATAGTTCGTGCTTTGAGCCTTTCCTGGGACAGCAGTATTAGATTCCGATGCACCATTGCAGGTTTACTGTATCCCTTGGACCTTCAAATCAACGATGAAACACAGAAATTGCATCGATATTGAATACAAAAGACAAAATGTCGACTTATTTATAAGAGGAGTAACTCTTCTAAGAGTTCGTGCTTTTAGCCTTTCCTGGGACAGCAGTATTAGATTCCAGTACACCATTGCAGGTTTACCGTATCTCTTGGACCTTCAGATCAACGATGAAACACATAAATTGCATCGATATTGAATACAAAAGGCAAAATGTCGACTTATTTACAAGAGGAGTAACTCTTCTAATATTTCGTGCTTTGAGCCTTCCCTGGGACAGCAGTATTAGATTCCGATGCACCATCTCAGGTTTACTGTATCCCTTGGACTTGCAAATCAACGATGAAACACAGAAATTGCATCGATATTGAATACAAAAGGCAAAATGTCGACTTATTTATAAGAGGAGTAAGTATTCTAATAGTTCGTGCTTTGAGCCTTTCCTGGGACAGCAGTATTAGTTTCCGATGCACCATTGCCTTTTTACTGTATCCCTTGGACCTTCAAATCAACGATGAAACACAGAAATTGCATCGATATTGAATACAAAAGGCAAAATGTCGACTTATTTACAAGAGGAGTAACTCTTCTAATAGTTCGTGCTTTTAGCCTTCCTGGGACAGCAGCATTAGATTCCGATGCACCATTGCAGGTTCACTGTATCCCTTGAACCTTCAAATCACGATGAAACAAAAAAATTGCATCTATATTGAATACAAAATGCAAAATGTCGGCTTATTTATAGGAGGAGTAACTCTTCTAATTGTTCGTGCTTTGAGCCTTTCCTGGGACAGCAGTATTAGATTCCGATGCACCATTGCAGGTTTACTGTATCTCTTGGACCTTCAAATCAATGATGAAACACAGAAATTGCATCGATATTTAATACAAAAGGCAAAATGTCGACTTATTTATAAGAGGAGTAACTCTTCTAATAGTTCGTGCTTTGAGCCTTTCTTGATACAGCAGTATTAGATTCCGATGCACCATTGCAGGTTTACTGTATGCCTTGGATATTCAAATCAACGATGAAACACAGAAGTTGCATCGATACTGAATACAAAAGGCAAAATGTCGACTTATTTACAAGAGGAGTCACTCTTCTAATAGTTCGTGCTTTGAGCCCTTCCTGGGACAGCAGTATTAGATTCCGATGCACCATTGCAGGTTTACTGTATCCCTTGGACCTTCAAATCAACGATGAAACACAGAAATTGCATCGATATTGAATACAAAAGGCAAAATGTCGACTTTTTTTATAAGAGGAGTAACTCTTCTAATAGTTCGTGCTTTGAGCCTTTCCTGGGACAGCAGTATTAGATTCCAATGCACCATTGCATTTTTACTGTATCCCTTGGACCTTCAAATCAACGATGAAACACAGAAATTGCATCGATATTGAATACAAAAGGCAAAATGTCGATTTATTTATAAGAGGAGTAACTCTTCTAATACTTCGTGCATTGAGCCCTTCCTGGGAAAGCAGAATTAGATTCCGATGCACCATTGCAAGCTAACTGTATCCCTTGGACCTTCAAATCAACGATGAAACACAGAAATTGCATCTATATTGAATACAGAAGGCAAAATGTCGACTTATTTACAAGAGCAGTAACTCTTCTAATAGTTCGTTCTTTTAGCCTTTCCTTGGACAGTAGTATTAGATTCCGATGCACCATTGCAGGTTTACTGTATCCCTTGGACCTTCAAATCAACGATGAAACACAGAAATTGCATCGGTATTGAATACAAAAGGCATAATGTCGACTTACTTACAAGAGGAGTAACTCTTCTAATAGTTCGTGCTTTGAGCCTTTCCTGGGACAGCAGTATTAGATTCCGATGCACCATTGGAGGTTCACTGTATCCCTTGGACCTTCAAATCACAATGAAACACAGAAATTGCATCGATATTGAATACAAAATGCCAAATGTCGACTTATTTACAAGAGGAGTAACTCTTCTAATAGTTCGTGTTTTAGCCTTTCCTGGGACAGCAGTATTAGATTCCGATGCACCATTGTAGTTTTACTGTATCCCTTGGACCTTCAAATCAACGATGAAACACAGAAATTGCATCGATATTGAATACAAAAGGCAAAATGTCGATTTATTTATAAGCGGTAAAATTCTTCTAATACTTCGTGCATTGAGGCCTTCCTGGGAAAGCAGAATTAGATTCCGATGCACCATTGCAGGTTAACTGTATCCCTTGGACCTTCAAATCAACGATGAAACACAGAAATTGCATCTATATTGAATACAAAAGGCAAAATGTCGACTTATTTACAAGAGGAGTAAGTATTCTAATAGTTCGTGTTTTGAGCCTTTCCTGGGACAGCAGTATTAGATTCCGATGCACCATTGCACGTTTACTGTATCGCTTGGATTTTCAAATCAACGATGAATCACAGAAAGTGCATCGATATTGAATACAAAAGGCAAAATGACGACTTTTTTATAAGAGGAGTAACTCTTCTAGTAGTTCGTGCTTTTAGCCTTTCTTGGGACAGCTGTATTAGGTTCCGATGCACCATCTCAGGTTTACTGTATCCCTTGGACTTTCAAATCAACGATGAAACAGAGAAATTGCATCGATAATGAATACGAAAGGCAAAATGTCGACTTATTTACAAGAGGAGTAACTCTTCTAATAGTTCGTGTTTTAGCCTTTCCTGGGACAGCAGTATTAGATTCCGATGCACCATTGTAGGTTTACTGTATCCCTTGGAACTTCAAATTAACGATGAAACACAGAAATTGCATCGATATTGAATAAAATAGGCAAAATGTCGACTTATTTACAAGAGGAGTAACTCTTCTAATTGTTCGTGCTTTTAGCCTTTCCTTGGACAGTAGTATTAGATTCCGATGCACCATTGCAGGTTCACTGTATCCCTTGGACCTTCAAATCAACTATGAAACACAGAAATTGCATCGATATTGAATACAAAAGGCAAAATGTCGACTCATTTACAAGAGGAGTAACACTTGTAATTGTTCGTGCTTTTAGCCTTTTTATGGACAGTAGTATTAGATTCCGATGCACCATTGCAGGTTCACTGTATCCCTTGGAACTTCAAATCAACGATGATACACAGAACTGGCATCGATATTGAATAGAAAAGGCAAAATGTCGACTTATTTACAAGAGGAGTAACTCTTCTAATAGTTCGTGCTTTGAGCCTTCCCTGGGACAGCAGTATTAGATTCCGATGCACCATTGCAGGTTTACTGTATCCCTTGGATTTTCAAATCAACGATGAATCACAGAAATTGCATCGATATTGAATACAAAAGGCAAAATGTCGACTTCTTTGTAAGAGGAGTAACTCTTCTAATAGTTCGTGATTTGAGCCTTTCCTGGGACAGCTGTATTAGGTTCCGATGCACCATCTCAGGTTTACTGTATCCCTTGGACTTGCAAATCAACGATGAAACACAGAAATAGCATCGATATTGAATACAAAAGGCAAAATGTCGACTTATTTATAAGAGGAGTAAGTATTCTAATAGTTCGTGCTTTGAGCCTTTCCTGGGACAGCAGTATTAGTTTCCGATGCACCATTGCATTTTTACTGTATCCCTTGGACCTTCAAATCAACGATGAAACACAGAAATTGCATCGATATTGAATACAAAAGGCAAAATGTCGACTTATTTATAAGAGGAGTAACTCTTCTAATATTTCGTGCTTTGAGCCTTTCCTGGGACAGCAGTATTAGATTCCGATGCACCATTGTAGGTTTACTGTATCCCTTGGACCTTCAAATCAACGATGAAACACAGAAATTGCATCGATATTGAATACAAAAGACAAAATGTCGACTTATTTATAAGAGGAGTAACTCTTCTAATAGTTCGTGCTTTTAGCCTTTCCTGGGACAGCAGTATTAGATTCCAGTACACCATTGCAGGTTTACCGTATCTCTTAGACCTTCAGATCAACGTGAAACACATAAATTGCATCGATATTGAATACAAAAGGCAAAATGTCGACTTATTTACAAGAGGAGTAACTCTTCTAATAGTTCGTGCTTTGAGCCTTCCCTGGGACAGCAGTATTAGATTCCGATGCACCATTGCAGGTTTACTGTATCCCTTGGATTTTCAAATCAACGATGAATCACAGAAATTGCATCGATATTGAATACAAAAGGCAAAATGTCGACTTCTTTGTAAGAGGAGTAACTCTTCTAATAGTTCGTGATTTGAGCCTTTCCTGGGACAGCTGTATTAGGTTCCGATGCACCATCTCAGGTTTACTGTATCCCTTGGACTTGCAAATCAACGATGAAACACAGAAATAGCATCGATATTGAATACAAAAGGCAAAATGTCGACTTATTTATAAGAGGAGTAAGTATTCTAATAGTTCGTGCTTTGAGCCTTTCCTGGGACAGCAGTATTAGTTTCCGATGCACCATTGCATTTTTACTGTATCCCTTGGACCTTCAAATCAACGATGAAACACAGAAATTGCATCGTTATTGAATACAAAAGGCAAAATGTCGACTTATTTACAAGAGGAGTAACTCTTCTAATAGTTCGTGCTTTTAGCCTTCCTGGGACAGCAGCATTAGATTCCGATGCACCATTGCAGGTTCACTGTATCCCTTGAACCTTCAAATCACGATGAAACACAAAAATTGCATCTATATTGAATACAAAATGCAAAATGTCGGCTTATTTATAGGAGGAGTAACTCTTCTAATTGTTCGTGCTTTGAGCCTTTCCTGGGACAGCAGTATTAGATTTCGATGCACCATTGCAGGTTTACTGTATCTCTTGGACCTTCAAATCAACGATGAAACACAGAAATTGCATCGATATTTAATACAAAAGGCAAAATGTCGACTTATTTATAAGAGGAGTAACTCTTCTAATAGTTCGTGCTTTGAGCCTTTCTTGATACAGCAGTATTAGATTCCGATGCACCATTGCAGTTTTACTGTATGCCTTGGATATTCAAATCAACGATGAAACACAGAAGTTGCATCGATACTGAATACAAAAGGCAAAATGTCGACTTATTTACAAGAGGAGTCACTCTTCAAATAGTTCGTGCTTTGAGCCCTTCCTGGGACAGCAGTATTAGATTCCGATGCACCATTGCAGGTTTACTGTATCCCTTGGACCTTCAAATCAACGATGAAACACAGAAATTGCATCGATATTGAATAGAAAAGACAAAATGTTGACATATTTACAAGAGGAGTAACTCTTCTAATAGTTCGTGCTTTTAGAATTTCCTGGACAGCAGTATTAGATTCCGATGCACCATTGCAGGTTCACTGTATCCCTTGGACCTTCAAATCACGATGAAACACAGAAATTGCATCGATATTGAATACAAAATGCAAAATGTCGACTTATTTACAAGAGGAGTAACTCTTCTAATAGTTCGTGATTTTAGCCTTTCCTGGGACTGCAGTATTAGATTCCGATGCACCATTGCAGGATTACTGTATCCCTTGGACCTTCAAATCAACGATGAAACACAGAAATTGCATCGATATTGAATACAAAATTCAAAATGACGACTTATTTACAAGAAGATTAACTCTTCTAATAGTTCGTGCTTTGAGCCTTTCCTGGGACAGCAGTATTAGATTCCGATGCACCATTGCAGGTTTACTGAATCCCTTGGACCTTCAAATCAACGATGAAACACAGAAATTGCATCGATATTGAACACAAAAGGCAAAATTTCGACTTATTTATATGAGGAGTAACTCTTCTAATAGTTCGTGCTTTGAGCCTTTCCTGGGACCGCAGTAGTAAGATTCCGATGCACCATTACAGGTTTACTGTATCCCTTGGATCTTCAAATCATTGATGAAACACACAAATTGCATCGATATTGAATACAAAAGTCAAAATGTCGACTTATTTATAAGAGGAGTAACTCCTCTAATAGTTTGTGCTTTGAGCCTTTCCTGGGACAGCAGTATTAGATTCCAGTACACCATTGCAGGTTTACTGTATCCTTTGGACCTTCAAATCAACGATGAAACAGAGAAATTGCATCGATATTGAATGAAAAAGGCAAAATGTCGACTTATTGACAAGAGGAGTAACTCTTCTAACAGTTTGTGCTTTGAGCCTTTTCTGGGACAGCAGTATTAGATTCTGATGCACCATTGCAGATTTACTGTATCCCTTGGACCTTCAAATCAACGATGAAACACAGAAATTGCATCGATATTGAATACAAAAGGCCAAGTGTCGATTTATTTATAAGAGGAGTAACTCTTCTAATAGTTCGTGCTTTAAGCCTTTCCTGGGCAGCAGTATTAGATTCCGATGCACCATTGCAGGTTTACTGTATCCCTTGGATTTTCAAATCAACGATGAATCACAGAAATAGCATCGATATTGAATACGAAAAGCAAAATGTCGACTTATTTACAAGAGGAGTAACTCTTCTAATAGTTCGTGCTTTTAGCCTTTCCTGGGACAGCAGTATTAGATTCCGATGCACCATCGCAGGTTTACTGTATACCTTGGACCTTCAAATCAACGATGAAACACAGAAATTGCATCGATATTGAATTCAAAAGGCAAAATGTCGACTTATTTACAAGAGGAGTAAGTATTCTAATAGTTCGTGTTTTGAGCCTTTCCTGGGACAGCAGTATTAGATTCCGATGCACCATTGCAGGTTTACCGTATCGCTTGGATTTTCAAATCAACGATGAATCACAGAAAGTGCATCGATATTGAATACAAAAGGCAAAATGTCGACTTTTTTATAAGAGGAGTAACTCTTCTAGTAGTTCGTGCTTTTAGCCTTTCTTGGGACAGCTGTATTAGGTTCCGATGCACCATCTCAGGTTTACTGTATCCCTTGGACTTTCAAATCAACGATGAAACAGAGAAATTGCATCGATAATGAATACGAAAGGCAAAATGTCGACTTATTTACAAGAGGAGTAACTCTTCTAATAGTTCGTGTTTTAGCCTTTCCTGGGACAGCAGTATTAGATTCCGATGCACCATTGTAGGTTTACTGTATCCCTTGGACCTTCAAATTAACGATGAAACACAGAAATTGCATCGATATTGAATAAAATAGGCAAAATGTCGACTTATTTACAAGAGGAGTAACTCTTCTAATTGTTCGTGCTTTTAGCCTTTCCTTGGACAGTAGTATTAGATTCCGATGCACCATTGCAGGTTCACTGTATACCTTGGGCCTTCAAATCAACTATGAAACACAGAAATTGCATCGATATTGAATACAAAAGGCAAAATGTCGACTCATTTACAAGAGGAGTAACACTTGTAATTGTTCGTGCTTTTAGCCTTTTTTTGGACAGTAGTATTAGATTCCGATGCACCATTGCAGGTTCACTGTATCCCTTGGAACTTCAAATCAACGATGAAACACAGAACTGGCATCGATATTGAATACAAAAGGCAAAATGTCGACTTATTTATAAGAGGAGTAACTCTTCTAATAGTTAGTGTTTTGAGGCTTTCTTGAGAAAGCAGTATTCGATTCCGATGCACCATTGCAGGTTTACTGTATCCCTTGGATTTTCAAATCAACGATGAATCACAGAAATTGAATCGATATTGAATACAAAAGGCAAAATGTCGACTTTTTTATAAGAGGAGTAACTCTTCTAGTAGTTCGTGCTTTTAGCCTTTCTTGGGACAGCTGTATTAGGTTCCGATGCACCATCTCAGGTTTACTGTATCCCTTGGACTTTCAAATCAACGATGAAACAGAGAAATTGCATCGATATTGAATACGAAAGGCAAAATGTCGACTTATTTACAAGTGCAGTAACTCTTCTAATAGTTCGAGTTTTGAGCCTTTCCTGGGACAGCAGTATTCGATTCCGATGCACCATTGCACGTTTACTGTATCCCCTGGACCTTCAAATCAACGATGAAACACAGAAATTGCATCGATATTGAATACAAAAGGCAAAATGTCGACTTATTTATAAGAGGAGTAACTCTTCTAATAGTTCGTGCTTTGAGCCTTTCCTGGGACAGCAGTATTAGATTCAGATGTACCATTGCAGGTTTACTGTATCCCTTGGACCTTCAAATCAACGATGAAACACAGAAATTGCATCGATATTGCATACAAAAGACAAAATGTCGACTTATTTATAAGAGGAGTAACTCTTCTAATAGTTCGTGCTTTTAGCCTTTCCTGGGACAGCAGTATTAGATTCCAGTACACCATTGCAGGTTTACCGTATCTCTTGGACCTTCAGATCAACGTGAAACACATAAATTGCATCGATATTCAATACAAAAGGCAAAATGTCGACTTATTTACAAGAGGAGTAACTCTTCTAATAGTTCGTGCTTTGAGCCTTCCCTGGGACAGCAGTATTAGATTCCGATGCACCATTGCAGGTTTACTGTATCCCTTGAATTTTCAAATCAACGATGAATCACAGAAATTGCATCGATATTGAATACAAAAGGCAAAATGTCGACTTCTTTGTAAGAGGTGTAACTCTTCTAATAGTTCGTGATTTGAGCCTTTCCTGGGACAGCTGTATTAGGTTCCGATGCACCATCTCAGGTTTACTGTATCCCTTGGACTTGCAAATCAACGATGAAACACAGAAATTGCATCGATATTGAATACAAAAGGCAAAATGTCGACTTATTTATAAGAGGAGTAAGTATTCTAATAGTTCGTGCTTTGAGCCTTTCCTGGGACAGCAGTATTAGTTTCCGATGCACCATTGCATTTTTACTGTATCCCTTGGACCTTCAAATCAACGATGAAACACAGAAATTGCATCGTTATTGAATACAAAAGGCAAAATGTCGACTTATTTACAAGAGGAGTAACTCTTCTAATAGTTCGTGCTTTTAGCCTTCCTGGGACAGCAGCATTAGATTCCGATGCACCATTGCAGGTTCACTGTATCCCTTGAACCTTCAAATCACGATGAAACACAAAAATTGCATCTATATTGAATACAAAATGCCAAATGTCGGCTTATTTATAGGAGGAGTAACTCTTCTAATTGTTCGTGCTTTGAGCCCTTCCTGGGACAGCAGTATTAGATTCCGATGCACCATTGCAGGTTTACTGTATCTCTTGGACCTTCAAATCAACGATGAAACACAGAAATTGCATCGATATTTAATACAAAAGGCAAAATGTCGACTTATTTATAAGAGGAGTAACTCTTCTAATAGTTCGTGCTTTGAGCCTTTCTTGATACAGCAGTATTAGATTCCGATGCACCATTGCAGTTTTACTGTATGCCTTGGATATTCAAATCAACGATGAAACACAGAAGTTGCATCGATACTGAATACAAAAGGCAAAATGTCGACTTATTTACAAGAGGAGTCACTCTTCTAATAGTTCGTGCTTTGAGCCCTTCCTCGGACAGCAGTATTAGATTCCGATGCACCATTGCAGGTTTACTGTATCCCTTGGACCTTCAAATCAACGATGAAACACAGAAATTGCATCGATATTGAATACAAAAGACAAAATGTTGACATATTTACAAGAGGAGTAACTCTTCTAATAGTTCGTGCTTTTAGAATTTCCTGGACAGCAGTATTAGATTCCGATGCACCATTGCAGGTTCACTGTATCCCTTGGACCTTCAAATCACGATGAAACACAGAAATTGCATCGATATTGAATACAAAATGCAAAATGTCGACTTATTTACAAGAGGAGTAACTCTTCTAATAGTTCGTGATTTTAGCCTTTCCTGGGACTGCAGTATTAGATTCCGATGCACCATTGCAGGATTACTGTATCCCTTGGACCTTCAAATCAACGATGAAACACAGAAATTGCATCGATATTGAATACAAAATTCAAAATGACGACTTATTTACAAGAAGATTAACTCTTCTAATAGTTCGTGCTTTGAGCCTTTCCTGGGACAGCAGTATTATATTCCGATGCACCATTGCAGGTTTACTGAATCCCTTGGACCTTCAAATCAACGATGAAACACAGAAATTGCATCGATATTGAACACAAAAGGCAAAATTTCGACTTATTTATATGAGGAGTAACTCTTCTAATAGTTCGTGCTTTGAGCCTTTCCTGGGACCGCAGTAGTAAGATTCCGATGCACCATTGCAGGTTTACTGTATCCCTTGGATCTTCAAATCAATGATGAAACACACAAATTGCATCGATATTGAATACAAAAGTCAAAATGTCGACTTATTTATAAGAGGAGTAACTCTTCTAATAGTTCGTGCTTTGAGCCTTTCCTGGGACAGCAGTATTAGATTCCAGTACACCATTGCAGGTTTACTGTATCCTTTGGACCTTCAAATCAACGATGAAACAGAGAAATTGCATCGATATTGAATGAAAAAGGCAAAATGTCGACTTATTTACAAGAGGAGTAACTCTTCTAACAGTTCGTGTTTTGAGCCTTTTCTGGGACAGCAGTATTAGATTCTGATGCACCATTGCAGATTTACTGTATCCCTTGGACCTTCAAATCAACGATGAAACACAGAAATTGCATCGATATTGAATACAAAAGGCAAAGTGTCGATTTATTTATAAGAGGAGTAACTCTTCTAATAGTTCGTGCTTTAAGCCTTTCCTGGGCAGCAGTATTAGATTCCGATGCACCATTGCAGGTTTACTGTATCCCTTGGATTTTCAAATCAACGATGAATCACAGAAATAGCATCGATATTGAATACGAAAAGCAAAATGTCGACTTATTTACAAGAGGAGTAACTCTTCTAATAGTTCGTGCTTTTAGCCCTTCCTGGGACAGCAGTATTAGATTCCGATGCACCATCGCAGGTTTACTGTATACCTTGGACCTTCAAATCATTGATGAAACACAGAAATTGCATCGATATTGAATACAAAAGGCAAAATGTCGACTTATTTACAAGAGGAGTAACTCTTCTAATAGTTCGTGCTTTGAGCCTTTCCTGGGACACCAGTATTAGATTCCGACGCACCATTGCAGGTTTACTGTATCCCTTGGATTTTCAAATAAACGAAGAATCACAGAAATTGCATCGATATTGAATACAAAAGGCAAAATGTCGACGTTTTTATAAGAGGAGTAACTCTTCTAATAGTTCGTGCTTTTAGCCTTTCCTGGGACAGCTGTATTAGGTTCCGATGCACCATCTCAGGTTTACTGTATCCCTTGGACTTTCAAATCAACGTTGAAACACAGAAATTGCATCGATATTGAATACGAAAGGCAAAATGTCGACTTATTTACAAGAGGAGAAACTTTTCTAATAGTTCGTGTTTTAGCCTTTCCTGGGACAGCAGTATTAGATTCCGATGCACCATTGCAGGTTTACTGTATGCCTTGGTCCTTCAAATAAACGATGAAACACAGAAATTGCATCGATATTGAATACAAAAGGCAAAATTTCGACTTATTTACAAGAGGAGTAACTCTTCTAATAGTTCGTGCTTTGAGCCTTTCCTGGGACAGCAGTATTAGATTCCGATGCACCATTGCAGGTTTACTGTATCCCTTGGTTTTTCAAATCAACGATGAATCACAGAAATTGCATCGATATTGAATACAAAAGACAAAATGTCGCCTTTTTTTTAAGAGAAGTAACTCTTCTAATAGTACGTGCTTTTAGCCTTTCCTGGGACAGCTGTATTAGGTTCCGATGCACCATCTCAGGTTTACTGTATCCCTTGGACTTTCAAATCAACGATGAAACACAGAAATTGCATCGATATTGAATACGAAAGGCAAAATGTTGACTTATTTACAAGAGGAGTAACTTTTCTAATTGTTCGTGTTTTAGCCTTTCCTGGGACAGCAGTATTAGATTCCGATGCACCATTGCAGGTGTACTGTATCCCTTGGAGCTTCAAATTAACGATGAAACACAGAAATTGCATCGATATTGAATACAAAAGGCAAAATGTCGACTTATTTACAAGTGGAGTAACTCTCCTAATTGTTCGTGCTTTTAGCCTTTCCTGGGACAGTAGTATTAGATTCCGATGCACCATTGCAGGTTTACTGTATCCCTTGGATTTTCAAATCAACGATGAATCACAGAAATTGCATCGATATTGAATACAAAAGGCAAAATGTCGACTTATTTACAAGATTAGTAATTCTTCTATTAGTTCGTGCTTTTAGCCTTTCCTGGGGCAGCAGTATTAGACTCCGATGCACCATTTCATTTTTACTGTTTCCCTTGGACCTTCAAATCAACGATGAAACACAGAAATTGCATCGATATCGAATACAAAAGGCAAAATTTCGACTTCTTTACAAGAGGAGTAACTCTTCTAATAGTTCGTGCTTTTAGCCTCTCCTGGGACAGCAGTAATAGATTCCGATCCACCATCGCAGGTTCACTGTATCCCTTGGACCTTCAAATCACGATGAAACACAGAAATTGCATCGATACTGAATACAAAATGCAAAATGTCGACTTATTTACAAGGGGAGTAACTCTTCTAATAGTTCGTGCTTTTAGCCTTTCCTGGGACAGCAGTATTAGATTCCGATGCACCATTGCAGGATTACTGTATCCCTTGGACCTTCAAATCAACGATGAAACACAGAAATTGCATCGATATTGAATACAAAATTCAAAATGTCGACTTATTTACAAGAGGAGTAACTCTTCTAATAGTTCGTGCTTTGAGCCTTTCCTGGGAAAGCAGTATTAGATTCCGATGCACCATTGCAGGTTTACTGTATCCCCTGGACCTTCAAATCAACGATGAAACACAGAAATTGCATCGATATTGAATACAAAAGGCAAAATGTCGACTTATTTATAAGAGGAGTAACTCTTCTAATAGTTCGTGCTTTGAGCCTTTCCTGGGACAGCAGTATTAGATTCCGATGCACCATTGCAGGTTTACTGTTTCCCTTGGACCTTCAAATCAACGATGAAACACAGAAATTGCATCGATATAGAATACGAAAGGCAAAATGTCGACTTATTTATAAGAGGAGTAACTCTTCTAATAGTTCGTGCTTTTAGCCTTTCCTGGGACAGCTGTATTAGGTTCCGGTGCACCAACTCAGGTTTACTGTATCCCTTGGACTTTCAAATCAACGATGAAACACAGAAATTGCATCGATATTGAATACGAAAGGCAAAATGTCGACTTATTTACAAGAGGAGTAACTTTTCTAATAGTTCGTGTTTTAGCCTTTCCTGGGACAGCAGTATTAGATTCCGATGCACCATTGCAGGTTTACTGTATCCCTTGGAGCTTCAAATTAACGATGAGACACAGAAAATGCATCGATATTGAATACAAAAAGCAAAAAGTCGACTTATTTACAAAAGGAGTAACTCTTCTAATTGTTCGTGCCTTTAGCCTTTCCTGGGACAGTAGTATTAGATTCCGATGCACCATTGCAGGTTTACTGTATCCCTTGGATTTTCAAATCAACGATGAATCACAGAAATTGCATCGATATTGAATACAAAAGGCAAAATGTCGACTTATTTACAAGAGGAGCAATTCTTCTAATAGTTAGTGCTTTTAGCCTTTCCTGGGGCAGCAGTATTAGACTCCGATGCACCATTTCATTTTTACTGTTTCCCTTGGACCTTCAAATCAGCGATGAAACACAGAAATTGCATCGATATTGAATACAAAAGGCAAAATTTCGACTTATTTACAAGAGGAGTAACTCTTCTAATAGTTCGTGCTTTTAGACTCTCCTGGGACAGCAGTATTAGATTCCGATCCACCATCACAGGTTCACTGTATCCCTTGGACCATCAAATCACGATGAAACACAGAAATTGCATCGATATTGAATACAAAATGCAAAATGTCGACTTATTTACAAGGGGAGTAACTCTTCTAATAGTTCGTGCTTTTAGCCTTTCCTGGGACAGCAGTATTAGATTCCGATGCACCATTGCAGGATGACTGTATCCCTTGGACCTTCAAATCAACGATGAAACACAGAAATTGCATCGATATTGAATACAAAATTCAAGATGTCGACTTATTTACAAGAGGGGTAACTCTTCTAATAGTTCGTGCTTTGAGCCTTTCCTGGGACAGCAGTATTAGATTCCGATGCACCATTGCAGGTTTACTGTATCCCCTGGACCTTCAAATCAACGATGAAACACAGAAATTGCATAGATATTGAATACAAAAGGCAAAATGTCGACTTATTTACAACAGGAGTAACTCTTCTAATAGTTCGTGCTTTTAGCCTTTCCTGGGACAGCAGTATTAGAATCCGATCCACCATTGCAGGTTCACTGTATCCCTTGGACCTTCAAATCACGATGAAACACAGAAATTGCATCGATATTGAATACGAAAGGCAAAATGTCGACTTATTTACAAGAGGAGTAACTTTTCTAATAGTTCGTGTTTTAGCCTTTCCTGGGACAGCAGTATTAGATTCCGATGCACCATTGCAGGTTTACTGTATCCCTTGGAGCTTCAAATTAACGATGAGACACAGAAAATGCATCGATATTGAATACAAAATGCAAAAAGTCGACTTATTTACAAAAGGAGTAACTCTTCTAATTGTTCGTGCCTTTAGCCTTTCCTGGGACAGTAGTATTAGATTCCGATGCACCATTGCAGGTTTACTGTATCCCTTGGATTTTCAAATCAACGATGAATCACAGAAATTGCATCGATATTGAATACAAAAGGCAAAATGTCGACTTATTTACAAGAGGAGCAATTCTTCTAATAGTTAGTGCTTTTAGCCTTTCCTGGGGCAGCAGTATTAGACTCCGATGCACCATTTCATTTTTACTGTTTCCCTTGGACCTTCAAATCAGCGATGAAACACAGAAATTGCATCGATATTGAATACAAAAGGCAAAATTTCGACTTATTTACAAGAGGAGTAACTCTTCTAATAGTTCGTGCTTTTAGACTCTCCTGGGACAGCAGTATTAGATTCCGATCCACCATCACAGGTTCACTGTATCCCTTGGACCTTCAAATCACGATGAAACACAGAAATTGCATCGATATTGAATACAAAATGCAAAATGTCGACTTATTTACAAGGGGAGTAACTCTTCTAATAGTTCGTGCTTTTAGCCTTTCCTGGGACAGCAGTATTAGATTCCGATGCACCATTGCAGGATTACTGTATCCCTTGGACCTTCAAATCAACGATGAAACACAGAAATTGCATCGATATTGAATACAAAATTCAAGATGTCGACTTATTTACAAGAGGGGTAACTCTTCTAATAGTTCGTGCTTTGAGCCTTTCCTGGGACAGCAGTATTAGATTCCGATGCACCATTGCAGGTTTACTGTATCCCCTGGACCTTCAAATCAACGATGAAACACAGAAATTGCATCGATATTGAATACAAAAGGCAAAATGTCGACTTATTTATAAGAGGAGTAACTCTTCTAATAGTTCGTGCTTTGAGCCTCTCCTGGGACCGCAGTAGTAAGATTCCGATGCACCATTGCAGGTTT
The DNA here is from genome assembly GCF_023864275.1 of Schistocerca cancellata. NCBI lineage: Eukaryota > Metazoa > Arthropoda > Insecta > Orthoptera > Acrididae > Schistocerca > Schistocerca cancellata. The sequence goes on from NW_026047112.1 coordinate 4,078,897, forward strand.
ACTGTATCCCTTGGACCTTCAAATCAACGATGAAACACCGAAATTGCATCGATATAGAATACAAAAGGCAAAATGTCGACTTATTTATAAGAGGAGTAACTCTTCTAATAGTTTGTGCTTTGAGCCTTTCCTTGGATTGCAGTATTAGATTCCGATGCACCATTGCAGGTTTACCGTATCCCTTTGACCTTCAAATCAACGATGAAACACAGAAATAGCATCGATATTGAATACAAAAGGCAAAATGTCGATTTATTTGTAAGAGGATTAACTCTTCTAATAGTTCGTGCTTTTAGCCTTTCCTGGGACAGCTGTATTAGGTTCCGATGCACCATCTCAGGTTTACTGTATCCCTTGGACTTTCAAATCAACGATGAAACACAGAAATTGCATCGATATTGAATACGAAAGGCAAAATGTCGACTTATTTACAAGAGGAGTAACTTTTCTAATAGTTCGTGTTTTAGCCTTTCCTGGGACAGCAGTATTAGATTCCGATGCACCATTGCAGGTTTACTGTATCCCTTGGAGCTTCAAATTAACGATGAAACACAGAAATTGCATCGATATTGAATACAAAATGCAAAATGTCGACTTATTTACAAGAGGAGTAACTCTTCTAATTGTTCGTGCCTTTAGCCTTTCCTGGGACAGTAGTATTAGATTCCGATGCACCATTGCAGGTTTACTGTATCCCTTGGATTTTCAAATCAACGATGAATCACAGAAATTGCATCGATATTGAATACAAAACGCAAAATGTCGACTTATTTACAAGAGGAGTAACTCTTCTAATAGTTCGTGCTTTTAGCCTTTCCTGCGGCAGCAGTATTAGATTCCGATGCACCATTGCATTTTTACTGTTTCCCTTGGCCCTTCGAATCAACGATGAAACACAGAAATTGCATAGATATTGAATACAAAAGGCAAAATTTCGACTTATTTACAACAGGAGTAACTCTTCTAATAGTTCGTGCTTTTAGCCTTTCCTGGGACAGCAGTATTAGATTCCGATCCACCATTGCAGGTTCACTGTATCCCTTGGACCTTCAAATCACGATGAAACACAGAAATTGCATCGATATTGCATACGAAAGGCAAAATGTCGACTTATTTACAAGAGGAGTAACTTTTCTAATAGTTCGTGTTTTAGCCTTTCCTGGGACAGCAGTATTAGATTCCGATGCACCATTGCAGGTTTACTGTATCCCTTGGAGCTTCAAATTAACGATGAGACACAGAAAATGCATCGATATTGAATACAAAATGCAAAAAGTCGACTTATTTACAAAAGGAGTAACTCTTCTAATTGTTCGTGCCTTTAGCCTTTCCTGGGACAGTAGTATTAGATTCCGATGCACCATTGCAGGTTTACTGTATCCCTTGGATTTTCAAATCAACGATGAATCACAGAAATTGCATCGATATTGAATACAAAAGGCAAAATGTCGACTTATTTACAAGAGGAGCAATTCTTCTAATAGTTAGTGCTTTTAGCCTTTCCTGGGGCAGCAGTATTAGACTCCGATGCACCATTTCATTTTTACTGTTTCCCTTGGACCTTCAAATCAGCGATGAAACACAGAAATTGCATCGATATTGAATACAAAAGGCAAAATTTCGACTTATTTACAAGAGGAGTAACTCTTCTAATAGTTCGTGCTTTTAGACTCTCCTGGGACAGCAGTATTAGATTCCGATCCACCATCACAGGTTCACTGTATCCCTTGGACCTTCAAATCACGATGAAACACAGAAATTGCATCGATATTGAATACAAAATGCAAAATGTCGACTTATTTACAAGGGGAGTAACTCTTCTAATAGTTCGTGCTTTTAGCCTTTCCTGGGACAGCAGTATTAGATTCCGATGCACCATTGCAGGATTACTGTATCCCTTGGACCTTCAAATCAACGATGAAACACAGAAATTGCATCGATATTGAATACAAAATTCAAGATGTCGACTTATTTACAAGAGGGGTAACTCTTCTAATAGTTCGTGCTTTGAGCCTTTCCTGGGACAGCAGTATTAGATTCCGATGCACCATTGCAGGTTTACTGTATCCCCTGGACCTTCAAATCAACGATGAAACACAGAAATTGCATCGATATTGAATACAAAAGGCAAAATGTCGACTTATTTATAAGAGGAGTAACTCTTCTAATAGTTCGTGCTTTGAGCCTCTCCTGGGACCGCAGTAGTAAGATTCCGATGCACCATTGCAGGTTTACTGTATCCCTTGGACCTTCAAATCAACGATGAAACACCGAAATTGCATCGATATAGAATACAAAAGGCAAAATGTCGACTTATTTATAAGAGGAGTAACTCTTCTAATAGTTTGTGCTTTGAGCCTTTCCTTGGATTGCAGTATTAGATTCCGATGCACCATTGCAGGTTTACCGTATCCCTTTGACCTTCAAATCAACGATGAAACACAGAAATAGCATCGATATTGAATACAAAAGGCAAAATGTCGATTTATTTGTAAGAGGATTAACTCTTCTAATAGTTCGTGCTTTTAGCCTTTCCTGGGACAGCTGTATTAGGTTCCGATGCACCATCTCAGGTTTACTGTATCCCTTGGACTTTCAAATCAACGATGAAACACAGAAATTGCATCGATATTGAATACGAAAGGCAAAATGTCGACTTATTTATAAGAGGAGTAACTCTTCTAATAGTTCGTGCTTTTAGCCTTTCCTGGGACAGCTGTATTAGGTTCCGGTGCACCAACTCAGGTTTACTGTATCCCTTGGACTTTCAAATCAACGATGAAACACAGAAATTGCATCTATATTGAATACAAAAGGCAAAATGTCGACTTATTTACAAGAGGAGTAACTTTTCTAATAGTTCGTGTTTTAGCCTTTCCTGGGACAGCAGTATTAGATTCCGATGCACCATTGCAGGTTTACTGTATCCCTTGGAGCTTCAAATTAACGATGAGACACAGAAAATGCATCGATATTGAATACAAAATGCAAAAAGTCGACTTATTTACAAAAGGAGTAACTCTTCTAATTGTTCGTGCCTTTAGCCTTTCCTGGGACAGTAGTATTAGATTCCGATGCACCATTGCAGGTTTACTGTATCCCTTGGATTTTCAAATCAACGATGAATCACAGAAATTGCATCGATATTGAATACAAAAGGCAAAATGTCGACTTATTTACAAGAGGAGCAATTCTTCTAATAGTTAGTGCTTTTAGCCTTTCCTGGGGCAGCAGTATTAGACTCCGATGCACCATTTCATTTTTACTGTTTCCCTTGGACCTTCAAATCAGCGATGAAACACAGAAATTGCATCGATATTGAATACAAAAGGCAAAATTTCGACTTATTTACAAGAGGAGTAACTCTTCTAATAGTTCGTGCTTTTAGACTCTCCTGGGACAGCAGTATTAGATTCCGATCCACCATCACAGGTTCACTGTATCCCTTGGACCTTCAAATCACGATGAAACACAGAAATTGCATCGATATTGAATACAAAATGCAAAATGTCGACTTATTTACAAGGGGAGTAACTCTTCTAATAGTTCGTGCTTTTAGCCTTTCCTGGGACAGCAGTATTAGATTCCGATGCACCATTGCAGGATTACTGTATCCCTTGGACCTTCAAATCAACGATGAAACACAGAAATTGCATCGATATTGAATACAAAATTCAAGATGTCGACTTATTTACAAGAGGGGTAACTCTTCTAATAGTTCGTGCTTTGAGCCTTTCCTGGGACAGCAGTATTAGATTCCGATGCACCATTGCAGGTTTACTGTATCCCCTGGACCTTCAAATCAACGATGAAACACAGAAATTGCATCGATATTGAATACAAAAGGCAAAATGTCGACTTATTTATAAGAGGAGTAACTCTTCTAATAGTTCGTGCTTTGAGCCTCTCCTGGGACCGCAGTAGTAAGATTCCGATGCACCATTGCAGGTTTACTGTATCCCTTGGACCTTCAAATCAACGATGAAACACCGAAATTGCATCGATATAGAATACAAAAGGCAAAATGTCGACTTATTTATAAGAGGAGTAACTCTTCTAATAGTTTGTGCTTTGAGCCTTTCCTTGGATTGCAGTATTAGATTCCGATGCACCATTGCAGGTTTACCGTATCCCTTTGACCTTCAAATCAACGATGAAACACAGAAATAGCATCGATATTGAATACAAAAGGCAAAATGTCGATTTATTTGTAAGAGGATTAACTCTTCTAATAGTTCGTGCTTTTAGCCTTTCCTGGGACAGCTGTATTAGGTTCCGATGCACCATCTCAGGTTTACTGTATCCCTTGGACTTTCAAATCAACGATGAAACACAGAAATTGCATCGATATTGAATACGAAAGGCAAAATGTCGACTTATTTACAAGAGGAGTAACTTTTCTAATAGTTCGTGTTTTAGCCTTTCCTGGGACAGCAGTATTAGATTCCGATGCACCATTGCAGGTTTACTGTATCCCTTGGAGCTTCAAATTAACGATGAAACACAGAAATTGCATCGATATTGAATACAAAATGCAAAATGTCGACTTATTTACAAGAGGAGTAACTCTTCTAATTGTTCGTGCCTTTAGCCTTTCCTGGGACAGTAGTATTAGATTCCGATGCACCATTGCAGGTTTACTGTATCCCTTGGATTTTCAAATCAACGATGAATCACAGAGATTGCATCGATATTGAATACAAAACGCAAAATGTCGACTTATTTACAAGAGGAGTAACTCTTCTAATAGTTCGTGCTTTTAGCCTTTCCTGCGGCAGCAGTATTAGATTCCGATGCACCATTGCATTTTTACTGTTTCCCTTGGCCCTTCGAATCAACGATGAAACACAGAAATTGCATAGATATTGAATACAAAAGGCAAAATGTCGACTTATTTACAACAGGAGTAACTCTTCTAATAGTTCGTGCTTTTAGCCTTTCCTGGGACAGCAGTATTAGATTCCGATCCACCATTGCAGGTTCACTGTATCCCTTGGACCTTCAAATCACGATGAAACACAGAAATTGCATCGATATTGAATACAAAATGCAAAATGTCGACTTATTTACAAGAGGAGTAACTCTTCTAATAGTTCGTGCTTTTGGCCTTTCCTGGGACAGCAGTATTAGATTCCGATGCACCATTGCAGGATTACTGTATCCCTTGGACCTTCAAATCAACGATGAAACACAGAAATTGCATCGATATTGAATACAGAATTCAAAATGTCGACTTATTTACAAGAGGAGTAACTCTTCTAATAGTATGTGCTTTGAGCCTTTCCTGGGACAGAAGTATTAGATTCCGAGCACCATTGCAGGTTTACTGTATCGCCTGGACCTTCAAATCAACGATGAAACACAGAAATTGCATCGATATTCAATATAAAATGCAAAATGTCGACTTATTTATAAGAGGAGTAACTCTTCTAATAGTTCGTGCTTTGAGCCTTTCCTGGGACCGCAGTGGTAAGATTCCGATGCACCATTGCAGGTTTAATGTATCCCTTGGACCTTCAAATCAACGATGAAACACAGAAATTGCATCGATATTGAATACAAAAGGCAAAATGTCGACTTAATTATAAGAGGAGTAACTCTTCTAATAGTTCGTGTTTTGAGCCTTTCCTGGGACAGCAGTATTAGATTCCAGTGCACCATTGCAGGTTTACTGTATCCCTTGGACCTTCAAATCAACGATGAAACACAGAAATTGCACCGATATTGAATAAAAAATCAAAATGTCGACTTATTTACAAGAGGAGTAACTCTTCTAATAGTTCGTGCTTTGAGCCTTTCCTGGGACAGCAGTATTAGATTCCGATGCACCATTTCAGATTTACTGTATCCCTTGGAGCTTCAAATCAACGATGAAACACAGGAATTTCATAGATATTGAATACAAAAGGCAAAATGTCGACTTATTTATAAGAGGAGTAACTCTTCTAATAGTTCGTGCTTTGAGCCTTTCCTGGGACAGCAGTATTAGATTCCGATGCACCATTGCATGTTTACTGTATCCCTTTGACCTACAAATCAACGATGAAACACAGAAATAGCATCGATATTGAATACAATAGGCAAAATGTCGATTTATTTATAAGAGGTGTAACTCTTCTAATACTTCGTGCTTTGAGCCATTCCTGGGAAGGCAGAATTAGATTCCGATGCACCATTGCAGGTTTACTGTATCTCTTGGCCCTTCAAATCAACGATGAAACACAGAAATTGCATCGATATTGAATACAAAAGGCAAAATATCGACTTAATTATAAGAGGAGTAACTCTTCTAATAGTTCGTGCTTTAAGCCTTTCCTGGCACCGCAGTATTAGATTCCGATGCACCATCTCAGGTTTCCTGTATCCCTTGGACCTTCAAATCAACGATGAAACACAGAAATTGCATCGATATTGAATACGAAAAGCAAAATGTCGACTTATTTACAAGAGGAGTAACTCTTCTAAAAGTTCGTGCTTTTAGCCTTTCCTGGGACAGCAGTATTAGATTCCGATGCACCATTGCAGGTTTACTGTATCCCTTGGACCTTCAAATCAACGATGAAACACAGAAATTGCATCGATATTGAATACAAAAGGCAAAATGTCGACTTATTTATAAGAGGAGTAACACTTCTAATAGTTCGTGCTTTGAGCCTTTCCTGGGACAGCAGTATAAGATTCCGATGCACCATTGCAGGATTACTGTATCCCTTTGACCTTCAAATCAACGATGAAACACAGAGATAGCATCGATATTGAATACAAAAGGCAAAATTTCGATTTATTTATAAGAGGAGTAACTCTAATAATACTTCGTGCTTTGAGCCTTTCCTGGGAAGGCAGAATTAGATTCCGATGCACCATTGCAGGTTTACTGTATCTCTTGGCCCTTCAAATCAACGATGAAACACAGAAATTGCATCGATATTGAATACAAAAGGCAAAATATCGACTTATTTATAAGAGGAGTAACTCTTCTAATAGTTCGTGCTTTAAGCCTTTCCTGGCACCGCAGTATTAGATTCCGATGCACCATCTCAGGTTTCCTGTATCCCTTGGACCTTCAAATCAACGATGAAACACAGAAATTGCATCGATATTGAATACGAAAAGCAAAATGTCGACTTATTTACAAGAGGAGTAACTCTTCTAAAAGTTCGTGCTTTTAGCCTTTCCTGGGACAGCAGTATTAGATTCCGATGCACCACTGCAGGTTAACTGTATCCCTTGGACCTTCAAATCAACGATGAAACACAGAAATTGCATCTCTATTGAATACAAATGGCAAAATGTTGATTTATTTACAAGAGGAGTAACCCTTCTAATAATTCGTAATTTGAGCCTTTCCTGGGACAGCAGTATCAGATTCCGATGCACCATTGCAGGTTTACTGTATCTCTTGGACCTTCAAATCAACGATGAAACACAGAAATTGCATCGATATTGAATCCAAAACGCAAAATGTCGACTTATTTATAAGAGGAGTAACTCTTCTAATAGTTCGTGGTTTGAGCCTTTCCTGAGACAGCAGTATTAGATTCCGATGCACCATTAAGGGTTTACTGTATCCCTTGGATATTCAAATCAACGATGAAACACAGAAGTTGCATCGATACTGAATACAAAATGCAAAATGTCGACTTATTTACAAGAGGAGTATCTCTTCTAATAGTTCGTGCTTTGAGCCTTTCCTGGGACAACAGTATTAGATTCCGATGCACCATTGCAGGTTTACTGTACCCCTTGGATTTTCAAATCAATGATGAATCACAGAAATTGCATCGATATTGAATACAAAAGGCAAAATGTCGACTTTTTTACAAGAGGAGTAACTCTTCTAATAGTTCGTGTTTTAGCCTTTCCTGGGACAGCAGTATTCGATTCCGATGCACCATTTTAGGTTTACTGTATCGCTTGGACCTTCAAATCAACGATGAAACACAGAAATTTCATCGATATTGAATACGAAAAGCAAAATCTCGACTTATTTACAAGATGAGTAACTCTTCTATTAGTTCGTGCTTTTAGCCTTTCCTGGGACAGCAGTATTAGATTCCGATGCACCATTGCAGGTTTACTGTATCCCTTGGACTTTCAAATTGACGATGAAGCACAGAAATTGTATCGATATTGAATACAAAAGGCAAAATGTCGACTTATTTACAAGAGGAGTAACTCAGCTAATAGTTCGTACTTTGAGCCTTTCCTGGGACAGCAGTAATAGATTCCGATGGACCATTGCTGGATTACTGTATACCTTCGACCTTGAAATCGAAGATGAAACACAGAAATTGCATCGATATTGAATGCAAAAGGCAATGGTGCATCGGAATCTTATACTGCTGTCTCAGGAAAGGCTCAAAGTACGAACAATTCGAAGAGGTACTCCTCTTATAAATATGTCGATATTTTGCATTTTGTTTTCAATATCGATGCAATTTCTGTGTTTCATCGTTGATTTGAAGGTCCAAGGGATACAATAAACCTGCAATAGTGCATCGGAATCTAATACTGCTGTCCCAGAAAATGTTCAACGCACGAACTATTAGAAGAGTTACTCCTCTTATAAATAAGTCTACATTTTGCCTTTTGTATTCAATATCGATGCAATTTCTGTGTTTCATCGTTGATTTGAAGGTCCTGCAATGGTGCATTGGAATCTAATACTGCTGTGCAAGGAAAGGCTCAAAACACGAACTAATAGAAGAGTTACTCCTCTTGCATATATATAAGTAATATTGTACCATTGCATTGCAGGTTTACTGTATCCCTTGGACCTTCAAATTAACGATGAAAGCCAGAAATTGCATCCATATTGAATACAAAAGGCAAAATGTCGACATATTTATAAGAGGAGTAACTCTTCTAATAGTTCGTGCTTTTAGCCTTTCCTGGGACAGCAGTTTTAGATTCTGATGCACCATTGCAGGTTTACTGTATCCCTTGGACCTTCAAATCAACGATGAAACACAGAAATTGCATCGATAATGAATACCAAAGGCAAAATGTCGACTTATTTAAAAGAGGAGTAGCTCTTCTAATCGTCCGTGCTTTTAGCCTTTCCTGGGACAGTAGTATTAGATTCAGATGCACCATTGCAAGTTTACTGTATCTCTTGGACCTTCAAATCAACGATGAAGCACAGAAATTGCATCGATATTGAATATAAAAGGCAAAATGTCGACTTAGTTACAAGAGAAGTAACTCTTCTAATATTTCGTGCTTTGAGCTATTCCTGGGACAGCAGTATTAGATTCCGATGCACCATTGCATTTTTACTGTATCCCTTGGTCCTTCAAATCAACGATGAAACACAAAAATTGCATCGATATTGAATACAAAAGGGAAAATTTCGACTTATTTACAAGAGGAGTAACTCATCTAATAGTTCGTGATTTTAGCCTTTCCTGGGACAGCAGTATTAGATTCCGATGCACCATTGCAGGTTTACTGTATCCCTTGGACCTTCAAATCAACGACGAAACACAGTAATTGCATCGATATTGAATACAAAAGTCAAAATGTCGACTTATTTACAAGAGGAGTAACTCTTATAATAGTTCGTGATTTGAGCCTTTCCTGGGACAGCAGTATTAGATTCCGATGCACTATTGCAGGTTTACTGTATCCCCTGGACCTTCAAATCAACGATGAAACGCAGAAATTGCATCGATATTGAATACAAAAGGCAAAATGTCTACTTATTTATAAGAGGAGTAACTCTTCTAATAGTTCGAGCTTTGAGCCTTTCCTGGGACAGCAGTATTAGATTCCGATGCACCATTGCAGGTTTACTGTATCGCTTGGACCTTCAAATCAACGATGAAACACAGAAATTGCATCGATATTGAATACAAAAAGCAAAATGTCGACTTATTAATAAGAGGAGTATCTCTTCTAACAGTTCGTGCTTTGAGCCCTTCCTGGGACAGCAGTATTAGTTCCCGATGCACCATTGCAGGTTTACTGTATCCCTTAGACCTTCAAATCAACGATGAAACACAGAAATTGCATCGATATTAAATACAAAAAGCAAAATGTCGACTTTTTTATAATAGGAGTAACTCTTCCAATAGTTCGTGCTTTGAGCCTTTCCTGGGACAGCAGTATTAGATTCCGATGCACCATTGCAGGTTTACGGTATCCCTTGGACCTTCAAATCAACGATGAAACACAGAAATTGCATCGATATTGGTTACAAAAGGCAAAATATCGACTTATTTACAAGAGGAGTAACTCTTCTAATAGTTCGTGCTTTGAGCCTTTCCTGGGACAGCAGTATTAGTTTCCGATGCACCATTGCAAGTTTACTGTATCCCTTGGACCTTTAAATCAACGATGAAACACAGAAATTGCATCGTTGAGAACAGTTACTCCTCTTGTAAATAAGTCGACATTATGCCTTTTGTATTCAATATCGATGCAATTTCTGTGTTTCATTGTTGATTTGAAGGTCCAAGCGATACAGTAAACCTGCAATGGTGCATCGGAATCTAATACTGCTGTCCCAGGAAAGGCTAAAAGCACGAACTATTAGAAGAGTTACTCCTTTTGTAAATATATAAATAATATTGCACCATTGCATTGCAGGTTTACTGTATCCCTTGGACCTTCAAATTGACGATGAAACACAGAAATTGCATCGTTGAGAACAGTTACTCCTCTTGTAAATAAGTCGACATTATGCCTTTTGTATTCAATATCGATGCAATTTCTGTGCTACATCGTTGATTTCAAGGTCCAAGAGATACCGTAAACCTGCAATGGTGCATCAGAATCTAATACTGCTGTCCCAGGAAAGGCTCAAAACACGAACTATTAGAAGAGTTACTCCTCTTGTAAATAAGTCAACATTTTGCCTATTTTATTCAATATAATTTCTGTGTTTCATCGTTGATATGAAGGTCCAGGGAATACAGTTAACCTGCAATGGTGCATCGGAATCTAATACTTCTGTCCCAGGAAAGGCTCAAAGCACGAACTATTACAAGAGTTACTCCTCTTATATATAAGTCGACATTTTGCCTTTTGTATTCAATATCGATGCAATTTCTGTGTTTCATCGTTGATTTGAAGGTCCATGGGATACAGTAAATTTGCAATGGTGAATCGGAATCTAATACTGCTGTCCCAGGAAAAGCTCAAAGCACGAACTATTAGAAGAGTTACTCCTCTTGTGAATAAGTCGACATTTTGCCTTTTGTATGCAATATCGATGCAATTTCTGTGTTTCATCGTTGATTTGAAGGTAGAAGGGATACAGTAAACATGCAATGGTGCATCAGAATCTTATACTGCTGTCCCAGGAAAGGCTAAAAGCACGAACTATTAGAAGAGTTACTCCTCTTGTAAATAAGTCGACATTTTGCCTTTTGTATTCATATCGATTCAATTTCTGTGTTTCAT